>NC_053025.1:592661619-592917218 GCF_003073215.2 Triticum urartu
GCAGGGGAGGCCGAGGGGTCCAAGAAGAGGAAACCCCCTCCGTTGGACTACGCCCTCGACGCCAACGAGGATGAAGAGGAGTGGCCGGACTGGGCCAAGCGTACGGCGAAATCATAAGTGTTCGGATACCAGAGTAACTCATGCTATTCCTTTTGTTGCACAGCTTTCCCTAATGTCGAATATGATCGTGCAGACGGAACGAGTAAAGAGACTTGTCGGTAACGAGATTGAACTAGGTATTAAGATACCGGCGATCGAATCTCGGGCAAGTAACATACCGATGACAAAGGGAACAACCTATGTTGTTATGCGGTCTGACCGATAAAGATCTTCGTAGAATATGTAGGAGCCAATATGGGCATCCAGGTCCCGCTATTGGTTATTGACCAGAGACGTGTCTCGGTCATGTCTACATTGTTCTCGAACCCGTAGGGTCCGCACGCTTAAGGTTTCGATGACAGTTATATTATGAGTTTATGAGTTTTGATGTACCAAAGGAGTTCGGAGTCCCGGATGAGATCGGGGACATGACGAGGAGTCTCGAAATGGTCGAGACGTAAAGATTGATATATTGGATGACTGTATTCGGACATCGTAAAGGTTCCGAGTGATTCGGGTATTTTTCGGAGTACCGGGGTAGTTACGGGAGAAGCAATGGGCCTTGATGGGCTTTAGTGGGAAGAGGAGAAAGGGCCAAGGGGCTGCTGCGCCCCTCCTCCCCTCTAGTCCGAATTGGACTAGGGAAAAGGGGGCCGGCCACCTCTCCTTCTCCTCCACTTCCTTCTCCCTTCCTCCCCTCTTGGTGGACTCCTACTAGGACTTGGAGTCCTAGTAGGACTCCACATCCTGGCCGCACCTAGCCTTGGCCGGCCTCCTCCTCCTCCATCCTTTATATACTGAGGCAAGGGGCACCCCATGAACACAAGTTGATCCACGTGATCTTTTCCCTAGCCGTGTGCGGCGCCCCCAGCCACCATAGTCCTCGATAATATTGTAGCGGAGTTTAGGCGAAGCCCTGCTGCAGTAGTACATCAAGATCGTCACCACGCCGTCGTGCTGATGGAACTCTTCCCCGACACTTTGCTGGATCGGAGTCCGGGGATCGTCATCGAGCTGAACATGTGCTAGAACTCGGAGGTGCCATAGTTTCGGTGCTTGATCGGTCGGATCGTGAAGACGTACGACTACATCAACCAAACGATTCCGTTGTCGATCTACTAGGTATGTAGATCACACTCTCCCCTCTCGTTGCTATGCATCACATGATCTTGCGTGTGCGTAGGAAAACTTTGAAATTACTACGTTCCCCAACAGTTCCCTGTAGGTGAGGTCTGGTTGCACGTCAATGTCTTCATGAGATACCTGCTTCTCTGGGTTGCTTACACATTTCTTCAACTGTGAGACATGGAATACGTCGTGGACGTCTGACAGCTCCTTGGGTAGGTCTAGCTGGTAGGCTACGGTGCCTCACCGTGCAACCATGCAGAAGGGCTTCATAGTTCGGCTGTGGCCTGGAGAGGCCCTGCCTGGGAGCTACTTCGGACTGGTGCGGCGGCTGGTGGAGGCTTGTCCAAGGCTCGAGGTCATCAAGTGCTCCGTCTGCATTGAAGGTGCCCGTAGGGCCCTTGCCCGTGCAAATGTGTACTGGGGTAAGCTGGACGGTGAGAAGCTTGTGAAGGATGGGCCGCCGCCGGGGAAGGAGCATCGCAAGCCCGAGAACTATTACAAGGATGTTCTGACTGGTGCCCGCCTTGTGGCGGATGAATGTACCAAGGATGTAATTTTTGAATGAACTCGCTCGTGTTATCCTGTGCGCTGAAAACTTGTTCATATGCGCTAAGCAATGCTTGAATTTAAAATATTACTTTCTGTGCGGCCGTTTATCAAAAAATTGAGAGATGGCCAATCGTCGGCTTCTGCCCCCATGCCACTAGTGCTGGGGTGTTCGGGATAAACCTGAGCGCTCTTTTTCCCATGATTGGGTCCGTCGAGGGAGGCGGTCAGCACAACGAACAAGGCAATCAGACTATAATGCTTGAACTCTCTCACTTAGCCATAGAACTCTACAATTTTAAATTTTGGCGAAGCCCCTAGTATTCGGAAGACCGAGTTCGGGGCGCTAATCCACGCCTTGGCCGGACAAAGCCGGTTCCTCGCTCGAAGCGGCATATCTTTAAGGACTCGAAAAACCTCTCGAACAGCGACCGGTCTCTCGCCTCATCATGACAGTCAGTTTTAGCTTTCTCCACTGAGGTGCTCGGCCCAGCTCAATGGGGCACAATCGCAGTGGTTCTCCTAGTGCTACCTTAGCCGATATAGCGGAACGTAAGGCACCAAAACATAGGAGCCGGGCAAACCCAACTATTGACCCAAATCATGATTCGGAGCCGATGCATATAGTGCTATAAGTTCGGGGTGCCGCACTTGTGAAAGGTACGGACTTCTCACGCCATATTGATGGGTACTGAAGCCCCTGGCGTATTTTGCCGTACCACAGTGTACGGATGCGACATGTTATTAATAAACATATATATAGAAAGAGGATAATGCAAAAAATAGACAAAAAGCTATGCATTGTTTATAGAAAGGTTGCTATGAAAGCGGAACGATACAAATAGTGCGATAAGCCAAAGAAATTGGACTATTTAACATGTCCTGGCCAGTGGTAGGCCGCGGAATTGTATTAAAAAAAGGTATACTGCTCGCAATAGAGACCACCTGGGAGTTCCATAATGCGGCGTGGCTTGTCTGCTTTCCTGGATCTTGCATCGTTTGTGCGGCAGTTGAATTGCCGAATGGGTCATCCGAAGTATGGAGTCCTGAGAGTAAGAGAAAAAAAGAAAAAAAGGAATCCGATAGCCCCTGGTGCGGTTTAAGCCGTATTTCGGGCGTGCCGTGATAGTGCCCCTTCCCCTGTGCCCATGGTATTTCAAGAGCGTAGTTATGTACGCGAAGCACTAGTTTCGCTATATCGCGAGGGCTAGGGTTGGGGCCGCATTGCTACGCTAGCTCAGAACGTGCCAGGCGGTCTTGTTTGTAGGGTACTCCGGGCGCGCTTGACAGTGTCCGGCTTTTTGAACGCCGAACTGGAGAACTGCCTAGAGAGGCTGCCTTGTACTTCTGTCGCGAGCGCTGCCGTGTGCTCCTCCATTCGGAGGGAGCATTCAGTGTTCCCATTGACCGTGATTACTCCTCTAGGGCCTGGCATCTTGAGCTTGAGGTATGCATAGTGCGGTACCGCGTTGAATTTTGCGAATGCGGTTCGCCCGAGCAGTGCGTGATAGCCACTACGGAACGGGACTATGTCGAAGATTAACTCCTCGCTTCAGGAAGTTATCCGGAGATCCGAAGACCACTTCCAGTGTAACCGAGCCTATAAAGTTGGCTTCTACACCTGGTATGACGCCTTTAAAGTTCGTTTTGGTGGGCTTGATCCTCGAGGGATCTATGCCCATCTTTCGCACTGTATCCTGGTAAAGCAGGTTCAGGCTGTTGCCGCCGTCCATGAGGACTCTTGTGAGATGAAATCCGTCAATGATTGGGTCTAGAACCAATGCGGCGAAGCCGCCGTGACGGATGCTAGTGGGGTGGTCCCTTCGATCAAAGGTGGTCGGGCAGGAGGACCATGAGTTGAACTTTGGGGCGACCGGCTCCATCGCATATATGTCCCGTAACGCACGCTTCCGCTCCCTCTTGGGGATGTGGGTTGCGTATATCATGTTCACCGTCCGCACTTGCGAGGGAAATCCCTTCTGTCCACTATTGTTCGGCAGCGCCTGGGCTCCTCCTCGTCGTCGCTATGCAGCCCCTTGTCTTTGTTTTCGGCTCTTAACTTGCCTGCCTACTTGAACACCCAACAATCCCTGTTGGTGTGATTGGCTGGCTTTTCGGGGGTGCCATGTATCTGGCACAAGCGGTTGAGTATTCGGTCCAAACTGGACGGGCCCTGAGTTTTTCTTTTGAATGGCTGTTTCCGCTGACCGGATTTGTAGCCTCGGAATCCGGCATTAACTGACCGTATCCTCGTTGCTGTCCGCGTTAACGGGCACTTTTGTTTGTTCCGACGCGACCTGTCACTTTTGTCCTTGTATTCGAATTACCAGTGTTCTTGGTTAAGTTGTTACTGCGAGCTAGCCAGCTGTCTTCTCCCGCGCAAAAGCGGGTCATGAGTGTCGTGAGGGCTGCCATAGATTTCGGCTTTTCCTGTCCCAGGTGCCGGGCCAGCCACTCGTCACGGATATTATGCTTGAAGGCCGCTAAGGCCTCTGCGTCCGGACAGTCGACTATCTGGTTTTTCTTTGTTAGGAACCGTGTCCAGAATTGCCTGGCCGATTCTTCTGGCTGCTGAATTATGTGGCTTAGGTCATCGGCGTCCGGTGGTCGCACATAAGTGCCCTGGAAGTTGTCAAGGAATGCGGCTTCCAGGTCCTCCCAAGAACCGATTGAGTCTGCTGGCAAGCTGTTAAGCCAATGCCGGGCCGGTCCCTTAAGTTTGAGTGGGAGGTATTTGATGGCGTGTAGATCATCGCCGCGGGCCATGTGGATATGAAGGAGATAATCCTCGATCCATACCGCAGGATCTGTTGTGCCATCGTACGATTCGATGTTTACGGGTTTGAAGCCCTCAGGGATTTTATGATCCATTACTTCATCTGTGAAGCATAGTGGGTGTGCGGCGCCTCTGTATTGGGCTATATCACGACGCAGCTCGAAGGAGCTTTGTCTGTTGAGTTCGGCCCGGCCGGATTCATTGCGTCCGGAGTGACGATCACCGTCACGTGCCGTGGGGCGCCTGCGCGATCCGTAGATCGATCTTGTTTGCCTTGCCTTGTCCTCCAGGATGTCGCGCAGGTCGGGCGCATTTTCCCGTGCCTTAGTATGCTTGACGCGTGCCGGGGCATGGCTTGAGTGGAGGGCCAAGAGGCCTCTCTGTCGCGGCCACGAGGTGGCCGGTCGGCCATGTCATGCGCTGGTGATGTAGGTGCTTCCTCCTCTAGTCGGGGTAGCAGCCTGCGCTTTGGGTAACTCTTGGAGGGGCGTTCGAGTTCATACTCTTCGATCGCAAGGACTTCAGTCCATTTGTCAGCTAGCAAATCCTGATCAGCTCTAAGTTGTTGCCGCTTTTTCTTGAGGCTGCTTGCCGTGGCCATGAGCCTGCGTTTAAAACGCTCTTGTTCGGCAAGATCCTCTGGCACGACGAACTCGTCGTCGTCGAGGCTTGCCTCGTCTTCGGAGGGAGGCGTATAATTATCATCCTCAACCTCTTGGTCCGCCGCCCTCTCGTGAGGGCTGGCTTCTCTGTCCTCCTGTGCCGAATTTTGCTGGAGGGGGTGTTCTTCGGCGCTGTCCGGAGTAGTATTATCTCCCGTGCCGGAATCACCGTTTTTTCTTTGGCGGGATTTAGAGCGGCGCCGCTGACGCCGGCGCTTGGGCTGTTTCTTAGAGGTATCGTCAACCGTTGTTCCATCACCATCTCCATCCTTTGGAGTGTCCACCATATATATGGCATATGACGAGGTGGCCTTCCAACGCCCTACAGGTGCTGGTTCTTGTTCGTCTCCTGCATCGTGTCCATGCCGTCGATGTCTTCGGAGTCGAAGTCAAGCATGTGGTGGGTGGGTTTTGAATTTCTTCATCGTCCATATCCCAACCTTGCTGACCGTAGTCCGGCCAGGGCTCTCCTGATAAAGAGAGAGACTTTAGAGAGTTCAGGATGTCGCCGAAGGGCGAGTGCTGAAAGATGTCCGCGGCGGTGAACTCCATTATCGGCACCCAATCGGATTCGATCGGCAGGGGCGCGGAGTTCGGAGAGGAATCCGGCTCTTCGGAGTCACGGGCCATGCGGAGTGCGGGGCTGGAGTTCGGCTCGATCGCCTCTGCGATCGCAGCCCCTGAGGCAGCGTCCAACCGCTGATCCTCGATTGGTGCAGTAGGCTCCGAATCAATGGTCAGAACCGATGCGTGTGCGGCCTCCAAGGCGTTGTTCGGCGACAGAGCTATATCATGCCCATCGAGACAGTGCGGCACGCTTGGCTGTGGCTCGAATCCGTTGAAGATCAAGTCCCCGCGGATGTCAGCCGTGTAGTTTAGGCTTCCAAACCTGACCTGATGGCCAGGGGCGTAACTTTCGATCTGCTCAAGGTGACCAAGCGAGTTGGCCCGTAGTGCGAAGCCGCCGAAGACGAAGATCTGTCTGGGAAGAAAAGTCTCACCCTGGACTGCATCGTGGTTGATGATCGAAGAAGCCATCGGGCCTGAAAGCGACGACACAAAGGAACTCTCAATGAAAGCACCAATGTCGGTGTCAAAACCGGCGGATCTCGGGTAGGGGGTCCCGAACTGCGCGTCTAGGCCGGATGGTAACAGGAGACAAGGGACACAATGTTTTACCCAGGTTCGGGCCCTCTTGATGGAGGTAAAACCCTACGTCCTGCTTGATCAATATTGATGATATGGGTAGTACAAGAGTAGATCTATCGCGAGATCAAGGAGGCTAAACCCTAAAAGCTAGCCTATGGTATGATTGTTGTATGATGAAGTTGTCCTACGGACTAAAACCCTTCAGTTTATATAGGCACCGGAGAAGGTTAGGGTTACACAAAGTCGGTTACAATGGTAGGAGATCTTGAATATCCGCGTCGCCAAGCTTGCCTTCCACGCCAAGGAAAGTCCCATCCGGACACGGGACGAAGTCTTCAATCTTGTATCTTCATAGTCCTGGAGTCCGGCTGAAGGTATAGTCCGGCTACCCGAACACCCCCTAATCCAGGACTCCCTCAGCGATATTTTTGGATGAAGCGGCCCGGACCGACATTATGCGTACGCTTACGCGAGACTGGTTCTACCGATGTGCTTTGCACACAGGTGGCTGGCGGGTGTCAGTTTCCCCAACTTTAGTTCAACCGAGTGTGGCTACGCCCGGTCCTTGCGAAGGTTAAAACAGCACTAACTTGACAAACTATTGTTGTGGTTTTCGATGCGTAGGTAAGAACGGTTCTTGCTAAGCCCGTAGAAGCCACGTAAAACTTGCAACAACAAAGTAGAGGACGTCTAACTTGTTTTTGCAGGGCATGTTGTGATGTGATATGGTCAAGACGTGATGAGATATAAGTTGTTGTATGAGATGATCATGTTTTGTTGAAGTTATCGGCAACTGGCAAAAGCCTTATGGTTGTCTCTCTATTGCATAAGATGCAAGCGCCAAATAATTGCTTTACTTTATCGCTATACGATAGCAATAGTTGCAAGAGCAATAGTTGTCGAGACGACCATGTGATGACACATTGATATAGATCAAGATGATGGAGATCATGGTGTCATGCCGGTGACGATGGAGATCATGACGATGCTTTGGAGATGGAGATCAAATGCACAAGATGATAATGGCCATAGCATGTCACATATTTTGATTGCATGTGATGTTTATCTTTTATACATCTTATTTTGCTTAGTTCGATGGTAGCTTCATAAGATGATCTCTCACTAATTATCAAGGTACAAGTGTTCTCCCTGAGTATGCACCATTGCGAAAGTTCTTCGTGCTGAGACACCACGTGATGATCGGGTGTGATAGGCTCTACGTTCAAATACAACGGGTGCAAAACAGTTGCACACGCGGAATACTCAGGTTAAACTTGACGAGCCTAGCATATAACATATATGGCCTCGGAACACGGAGACTGAAAGGTCGAGCGTGAATCATATAGTAGATATGATCAACATATTGATGTTCACCATTAATACTACTCCATCTCACGTGATGATCAGACATGGTTTAGTTGATTTGGATCACGTGATCACTTAGAGGATTAGATGTATATCTTTCTAAGTGGGAGTGCTTAAGTAATATGATTAATTGAACTTTAATTTATCATGAACTTAGTCCTGGTAGTATTAGCATATCTATGTTGTAGATCAATAGCTCGTGTTGTTGCTTCCCTATGTTATACATATGTTCCTAGAGAAAACTAAGTTGAAAAATGTTAGTAGCAATGATGCGGATTGGATCCGTGATCTGAGGTTTCTCCTCATTGCTGCACAGAAGAATTATGTCCTTGATGCACCGCTAGGTGATAGACCTATTGCAGGAGCAGATGCAGACGTTATGAACGTTTGGCTAGCTCAATATGATGACTACTTGATAGTTTAGTGCACCATGCTTAACAGCTTAGAATCGGGACTTCAAAGACGTTTTGAATGTCATGGACCATATGAGATGTTCCAGGAGTTGAAGTTAATATTTCAAGCAAATACCCGAGTTGAGAGATATGAAGTCTCCAACAAGTTCTATAGCTAAAAAGATGGAGGAGAATAGCTCAAGCAGTGAGCATGTGCTCAGATTGTCTGGGTACTACAATCGCTTGAATCAAGTGAGAGTTAATCTTCCAGATAAAGTAGTGATTGACAGAATTCTCTAGTCACCATCACCAAGTTAGTAGAACTTCGTGATGAACTATAGTATGCAAGGGATGATGAAAACGATTCCTAAGCTTTTCATGATGATGAAATCGATGAAGGTAGAAATCAAGAAAAATATCAAGTGTTGATGGTAGACTAGACCACTAGTTTGAAGAAAAGGGCAAAGGGAAGAAGGGGAACTTCAAGAAGAATGGCAAGCAAGTTGTTGCTCAAGTGAAGAAACCCAAGTCTGGTCCTAAGCCTAAGACTAAGTGCTTCTACTGCAAAGGGACTGGTCACTGGAAGCGGAACTGCCCCAAGTATTTGGCGGATAAGAAGGATGGCAAAGTGAACAAAGGTATATTTGATATACAGATTATTGATGTGTATTTTACTAGTGTTCGTAGCAACCCCTCGGTATTTGATACTGGTTCAGTTGCTAAGAGTAGTAACTCGAAACAGGAGTTGCAGAATGAACATAGACTAGTTAAGGGTGAAGTGACGATGTGTGTTGGAAGTGGTTCCAAGATTGATATGATCATCATCGCACACTCCCTATACTTTTGGGATTAGTGTTGAACCTAAATAAGTGTTATTTGGTGTTTGCGTTGAGCATGAATATGATTTGATCATGTTTATTGCAATACAGTTATTCATTTAAGTAAGAGAATAAATTGTTGTTCTGTTTACATGAATAAAACCTTAGATGGTTACACACCCAATGAAAATGGTTCATTGGATCTCGATCGTGATACACATATTCATAAAATTGAAACCAAAAGATGCAAAGTTAATAATGATGGTGCAATTTATTTGTGACACGGCCGTTTTGGTCATATTGGTGTAAAGCGCATGAAGAAAATCCATGCTGATGGGCTTTTGGAATCACTTGATTATGAATCAGTTGATGCTTGCGAACCATGCCTCATGGGCAAGATGACTAAGACTCCGTTCTCCAGAACAATGGAGCGAGCAACAGATTTGTTGGAAATCATACATACTGATGTATGTGGTCCAATGAATATTGAGGCTCGCGGCAGGTATCATTATTTTCTGATCTTCACAGATGATTTGAGCAGATATGAGTATATCTACTTGATGAAACACAAGTCTGAAACATTTGGAAAGTTCAAAGAATTTCAGAGTGAAGTGGAGAATCATCGTAACAAAGATGAAAGTTTCTACGATATGATCGCAGAAGTAAAATATTTGAGTTACGAGTTTGGCCTTCAATTAAAACAATATGAAATAGTTTCACTACTCACGCCACCTGGAACACCACAGTGTAATGGTGTGTCCGAACGTCGTAACCGTACTTTATTAGATATGGTGCGATCTATGATGTCTCTTACCGATCTACCACTATCGTTTCGGGGTTATGCATTAGAGACAGCTGCATTCACGGTAAATAGGAAACCATCTAAATCCGTTGAGACGACACTGTATGAACTATGGTTTGGCAAGAAACCTAAGCTGTCGTTTCTTAAAGTTTGAGGTTGCAATGCTTATGTGAAAAAGTTTCAACCTGATAAGCTCTAACCCAAATCGGAGAAGTGGGTCTTCATAGGATACCCAAAAGAAAATGTTGGGTACACCTTATATCACAGATCCGAAGGCAATATATTCGTAGCTTTGAATGGATCCTTTCTAGAAAAGGAGTTTCTCTCGAAAGAAGTGAGTGGGAGGAAAGTAGAACTTGATGAGGTAACTGTACCTGCTCCCTTATTGGAAAGTAGTTCATCACAGAAATATGTTCCTGTGACTACTACACCGATTAGTGAGGAAGCTAATGATGACGATCATGTAACTTTAGATCAAGTTACTACCGAACCTCGTAGGTAAACCAGAGTGAGATCCGCGTCAGAGTGGTACGGTAATCCTGTTCTGGAGGTCATGTTACTTGACCATGACGAGCCTACGAACTATGAGGAAGTGATGATGAGCCCAGATTCCGCGAAATGGCTTGAGGCCATGAAATCTGAGATGAGATCCATGTATGAGAACAAAGTATGGACTTTGATTGACTTGCCCAATGATCGGCGAGCCATTGAGATTAAATGGATCTTCAAGAGGAAGACGGACGCTGATAGTAGTGTTACTATCTACAAAGCTAGAATTGTCGCAAAAAGGTTTTCGACAAGTTCAAGGTGTTGACTATGATAAGAGTTTCTCACTCGTATCTATGCTTAAGTCTGTCCGAATCATGTTAGCAATTGCCGCATTTTATGAAATCTGGCTAATGGATAAACAAAACTGCATACCTTAATGGATTATTAAAGAAGAGTTGTATATGATGCAACCAGAAGGTTTTGTCAATCCTAAAGGTACTAACAAAATATGCAAGCTCCAGCGATCCATCTATGGACTGGTGCAAGCATCTCGGAGTTGGAATATACGCTTTGATAAGTTGATCAAAGCATATAGTTTTATACAGACTTGCGGTGAAGCCTGTATTTACAAGAAAGTGAGTGGGAGTACTACAACATTTCTGATAAGTATATGTGAAAGACATATTGTTGATCGGAGATAATGTAGAATTATTCTGCAAAGCATAAAGGAATGTTTGAAAGTAGTTTTTCAAAGAAAGACCTCGGTGAAGCTGCTTACATATTGAGCATCAAGATCTATAGAGATAGATCAAGACGCTTGATAAGTTTTTCAATGAGTACATACCTTGACAAGATTTTGAAGTAGTTCAAAATGGAACAGTCAAAGAAGGAGTTCTTGCCTGTATTACAAAGGTGTGAAGTTGAGTAAGACTCAAAACCCGACCACGGCAGAAGATAGAGAGAGAATGAAAGTCATTCCCTATGCCTCAGCCATAGGTTCTATAAAGTATGCCATGCTATGTACCAGACCTATTGTATACCCTGCCTTGAGTTTGGCAAGGGAGTACAATAGTGATCTAGGAGTAGATCACTGGACATTGGTCAAAATTATCCTTAGTGGAATAAGGATATGTTTCTTGATTATCGAGGTGACAAAAGGTTCGTCGTAAAGGGTTACGTCGATGCAAGTTTTGACACTGATCCAGATGACTCTAAGTCTCAATCTGGATACATATTGAAAGTGGGAGCAATTAGCTAGAGTAGCTCCATGCAGAGCATTGTTGACATAGAAATTTGCAAAATACTTACGGATCTGAATGTGGCAGACCCGTTGACTAAACTTCTCTCACAAGCAAAACATGATCACACCTCAGTACTCTTTGGGTGTTAATCACATAGCGATGTGAACTAGATTATTGACTCTAGTAAACCCTTTGGGTGTTGGTCACATGTCGATGTGAACTATGGGTGTTAATCACATGGTGATGTGAACTATTGATGTTAAATCACATGTCTATGTGAACTAGATTATTGACTCTAGTGCAAGTGGGAGACTGAAGGAAATATGCCCTAGAGGCAATAATAAAGTTATTATTTATTTCCTTATATCATGATAAATGTTTATTATTCATGCTAGAATTGTATTAACCGGAAACATAATACATGTGTGAATACATAGACAAACAGAGTGTCACTAGTATGCCTCTACTTGACTAGCTCGTTGATCAAAGATGGTTATGTTTCCTAACCATAGACATGAGTTGTCATTTGATTAACGGGATCACATCATTAGGAGAATGATGTGATTGACTTGACCCATTCCGTTAGCATAGCACTTGATCGTTTAGTTTGTTGCTATTGCTTTCTTCATGACTTATACATGTTCCTATGACTATGAGATTATGAAACTCCCGTTTACCGGAGGAACACTTTGTGTGCCACCAAACGTCACAACGTAACTGGGTGATTATAAAGGTGCTCTACAGGTGTCTCCGAAGGTACTTGTTGGGTTGGCGTATTTCGAGATTAGGATTTGTCACTCCGATTGTCGGAGAGGTATCTCTGGGCCCTCTCGGTAATGCACATCACTTAAGCCTTGCAAGCATTGCAACTAATGAGTTAGTTGCAGGATGATGTATTACGGAACGAGTAAAGAGACTTGCCGGTAACAAGATTGAACTAGGTATTGAGATACCGACGATCGAATCTCGGGCAAGTAACATACTAATGACAAAGGGAACAATGTATGTTGTTATGCGGTCTGACCGATAAAGATCTTCGTAGAATATGTGGGAGCCAATATGAGCATCCAGGTTCCGCTATTGGTTATTGACCGGAGACGTGTCTCGGTCATGTCTACATTGTTCTCGAACCCGTAGGGTCCGCACGCTTAAGGTTTCGATGACAGTTATATTATGAGTTTATGAGTTTTGATGTACCGAAGGAGTTCGGAGTCCCGGATGAGATCGGGGACATGACGAGGAGTCTCGAAATGGTCGAGACGTAAAGATCGATATATTGGACGACTATATTCGGACATCGGAAAGGTTCCAAGTGATTCGGGTATTTTTCGGAGTACCGGAGAGTTACGGGAATACGTATTGGGCCTTATTGGGCCATACGGGAAAGAAGGAAAAGGGCCTCAAGGGTGGCCGCACCCCTCCCCTTGGTCTGGTCCGAATTGGACTAGGGAAGGGGGGCGCCCCCTTCCTTCCTTCGCCTTTTTCCTTCCTCTATTCATATTCCATATGGGAGGTGGAATCCTACTAGGACTAGGGAGTCCTAGTAGGACTCCACACTTGGCGCGCCCCTTCCTAGGGCCGGCCTCCTCCTCCCTTGCTCCTTTATATACGGGTGCAGGGGGGCACCCCAAAGACACAACAATTGATCATTGATCTCTTAGCCGTGTGCGGTGCCCCCTTCCACCATAATCCTCGATAATATTGTAGCGGTGCTTAGGCGAAGCCCTGCGACGGTAGAACATCAAGATCGTCACCACGCCGTCGTGCTGACGGAACTCTTCCCCAACATTCTGTTGGATCGGAGTCCGGGGATCGTCATCGAGCTGAACGTGTGCTAGAACTCGGAGGTGTCGTAGTTTCGGTGCTTGATCGGTCGGGCCGTGAAGACGTACGACTACATCAACCGCGTTGTGGTAACGCTTCCGCTTTCGGTCTACGAGGGTATGTAGACAACACTCTCCCCTCTCGTTGCTATGCATCACCATGATCTTGCATGTGCGTAGGAAATTTTTTGAAATTACTACGTTCCCCAACATCTCCAACTACAACAAAAGTATTAAGGTAAACCTAACCATAGCATGAAACATATGGATCCAAATCAGCCCCTTACGAAGCAACGCATAAACTAGGGTTTAAGCTTCTGTCACTCTAGCAACCCATCATCTACTTATTACTTCCCAATGCCTTCCTCTAGGCCCAAATAATGGTGAAGTGTTATGTAGTCGACGTTCACATAACACCACTAGAGGCTAGACAACATACATCTCATCAAAATATTGAACGAATACCAAATTCACATGACTACTAATAGCAAGACTTCTCCCTTGTCCTCGGGAACAAACGTAACTACTCACAAAGCATATTCATGTTCATAATCAGAGGGGTAATAATATGCATAAAGGATCTAAACATATGATCTTCCACCAATTAAACCAACTAGCATCAACTAGAAGGAGTAATTAACACTACTAGCAACCTACTAGCACCAATCCCGGGCTTGGAGACAAGAATTGGATACAAGAGATGAACTAGGGTTTTGAGATGAGATGGTGCTGATGAAGATGTTGATGGAGATTGCCCTCTCCCGTTGAGAGGAGCGTTGGTGATAACGATGGCGATGATTTCCCCCTCTGGGAAGGAAGTTTCCCCAGCAGAACAGCTCTATCGGAGCTCTAGATTGGATCCGCCAAGGTTCCGCCTCGTGGCGGCGGAGTTTCGTCCCGAAAGGTTGCTTGTGGTTTTTTTTCTCGACGAAAGACTTCATATAGTAGAAGATGGTCATCGAAGAGCCACCAGGGGGCCCACGAGGTAGGGGGGTGCGCCCTAGGGGGGCGCGCCCCCCACCCTTCTAGAAAGGGTGTGGGCCCCCTAGTCTTCATCTTTGGCGAGGATTTTTCATTATTTATTATAAGGTATTCCGTGGAGTTTCAGGACTTCTGGAGTTGTGCAGAATAGGTCTCTAATTTTGCTCCTTTTCCAGCCCAGAATGCCAGCTGCCGGCATTCTCCCTCTTTTATGTAAAACTTATAAAATAAGAGAGAATAGCCATAAGTATTGTGACATAATGTGAAATAACAGCCCATAATGCAATAAATATCGATATAAAAGCATGATGCAAATGGACGTATCAACTCCCCAAGCTTAGACCTCGCTTGTCCTCAAGCGAAAGCCGATAACAATAAATATGTCCCCATGTTTAGAGGTAGAGGCATCGATAAAAATAAAATACGGACATGAGGGCATCATGATTATTCTCATAACAGCAACATACATAGATATTGTCATATGATTACTTATGTTCAAGTGATGATCTATTCACAATGCAAAAGTATGAATCAGAAACCTTATTGAGAACCAACAAACTATAATATCAATCATTGAAGCAATTGCAATTTATCATAACATCAGAAAGAGTCTATGTCAGAGCTAAAAAGCAAGTCCACATACTCAACTATCGTCTAGTCCTTCATAATTGCTAACACTCGCGCGATACTTGTGGTTACGGAGTTTTAATCGGACACAAAGAAAGATAGGGGCTTATAGTTTCGCCCCACAACCTTTTACCTCAAGGGTAATGTCAACAATAATAACTCATGCCCCCTACATCCAATTATATATATATCAGGTTCTTTCCAACATGCTGGGCTTGCCGAATAAAATGAAAAAGAAAAGGTGAAGATCACCATGACACTTGCATAAGGTAGAAGATAATAATAAAAGATAGGCCCTTCGCAGAGGGAAGCAGAGGTTGCCATGTGCTTTTATGGTTGGATGCACAAAATCTTAATGCGAAAGAACGTCACTTTATATTGCCCCTTGTGATATGAACCTTTATTATGCAGTCCATCGCTTTTATTACTTCCACATCACAAGATCGTATAAAGCTTATTTCTCCCACATATTTAGAGCAATTTTTATTGCTTTGCACCGATGACAACTTACTTGAAGGATCTTATTCAATCCATAGGTAGATATGGTGGACTCTCATGGCAAAACTGGTTTAAGGGTATTTGGAAGCACAAGTAGTATCTATACTTGGTGCTGAGAATTTGGCTAGCATGAGGGGGAAAGGTAAGCTCAACATGCTGGATGATCCATGACAACATACTTTATCTCAGATATAAGAAAACATAACCCATTACGTTGTCTTCCTTGTCCAACATCAACTCTTTAGCATGTCATATTTTGATGAGTGCTCCCAATCATAAAAGATGTCAATAATAGTATATTTATATGTGAAACCTCTCTTTCCTTATTACTTCCTATTAATTGCAAGGATGACCAAAGCTATGTCTGCCAACTCCCAACAACTTTTAATCATCACACTCTTTCTATGTGAAGTCATTACTATCAATAAGATCAATATGAACTTTTGTTTCTTCTTATTCTTTTTCTCTTTTCTTTTATTCACCCAAGATCATAGCAAGAAAATCAAGCCCTTGACTAAACACTAATCTTTATTATATAGCTCACGGACTCGATTACATAGAGAGATCATGAGGCAAAACTCAAAACTAGATCATGCCATAAACTTTATTCTACTAGATCAAAATACTACTAATAGGATCGAACTAAGGAAAACGGTAAAGATAGGAGTTGTGATTGTGATACGATACCGGGGCACCTCCCCCAAGCTTGGCAGTTGCCAAGGGAAGTGCCCATACCCATGTGATTATATCTCCTTGGTTGGTGAAGATGGAGGTGATGGATAGTCGCCCATCGAGCGTAAGAGGTCCTCTAGCTTGCGAATAATGCCCTTGAGTGCAAAGATATGCTCCTTCAACAAAATATTTTCACTTGTGAGATACTTGTTTTGAATATGAGTTAACTCAATCATCTGGAAAGCTTCGATCTCAGTTGGGGTAAGAAGGTTGTGATCAAGTTGAAGGATGTCTTCTGTTGCCGGAGCTTGGTTCTCCGTGGCCTTCTTGATCCCTTCATCCTTGTTGATCTCCATGGGTTCTTCCCTCTTCAGGTCTATCTTCATTAGCTAGGCATCTTTGTCACCGTTGTTGGAGGAGGGAGACGACATGATGCCTGGCCTTGACAACCCTGATAGAGAACAGCCCAAAACAAGAACAGAGGATATTTGCGTGATACGGGAGTCAAAACATTCGGGAAAATATATAGTGAATTTTTACCGACCAAAATACGTATCGTGCAAGAAAACGGAGTCCGGAAAGCACACGAGGTGCTCACGAGGTAGGGGGCGCGCCCTCCACCCTCGTGGGGCCCTCGTGTCCTTCCTGGACTGCTACTTAATTTTCTATTTCTCTAAATATTCCAAAACGGAGAAATATTGCCTTAAAAATTGTTTTGGAGTCGGTTTACTTAACGTACCACATACCTATTCCTTTTCGGAGTCTGAAACGTTCTGGAAAGTGTCCCTTATGTATTCCTCCGGGGTTACGGTTTCAATATTTATGGGATTACCTGAGATATAATGTTTAATTCTCTGACCGTTTACCACCTTCGGATTTGTCCCTTCGAAGTTGTTGATTTATATGGCACCGGAACGATAGACCTCCTCGATAACATAGGGGCCTTCCCATTTAGAGAGAAGTTTTCCTGCAAAAAATCTTAAACGAGAGTTGTATAGCAATACATAATCACCTACATTAAACTCACGCTTTTGTATCCTTTTGTCATGCCATCTTTTAACCTTATCTTTAAACAACTTGGCATTTTCATAAGCTTGGGTTCTCCATTCATCAAGTGAGCTAATATCAAATAACCTCTTTTCACCAGCAAGTTTGAAATAATAGTTGAGCTCTTTAATAGCCCAATATGCCTTATGTTCTAGTTCGAGAGGTAAGTGACATGCTTTTCCATATACCATTTTATACGGAGACATACCCATAGGATTTTTATATGCAGTTCTATAGGCCCATAATGCATCATCAAGTTTCTTGGACCAATTCTTTCTAGATCTATTGACAGTCTTTTGCAAAATTAATTTGAGTTCTCTATTACTCAATTCTACTTGACCACTAGACTGTGGGTGATACGGAGATGCAATTCTATGATTGACGTCATATTTAGCAAGCATTTTACGAAAAGCACCATGAATAAAATGTGAACCACCATTAGTCATTAAATATCTAGGGACTCCAAACCTCGGAAAAATAACTTCTTTAAGCATTTTAATAGAAGTGTTATGATCAGCACTACTAGTTGGAATAGCTTCTACCCACTTAGTAACGTAATCAACAGCAACTAAAATATGTGTATATCCATTAGAGGCAGGAAAAGGTCCCATCTAATCAAAGACCCAAACATCAAACGGTTCAATAACGAGTGAATTCATAGGCATTTCTTGACGTCTACTAATATTACCAATTCTTTGACATTCATCACAAGATAGGACAAACTTACGGGCGTCCTTGAAGAGAGTAGGCCAATAAAAACCGGATTGCAATACCTTATGTGCAGTTCTATCTCCTGCATGGTGTCCTCCATAAGTTTCGGAGTGGCACTTGCGTAGGATATGTTCCTGTTCATGCTCAGGTACACAACGTCTAATAACACAATCTACTCCTTCTTTATAAAGATGTGGGTCATCCCAAAAGTAATGCCTCAAATCATAGAAGAACTTTTTCTTTTGTTGGTATGTGAAGCTAGGTGGTATAAATTTAGCAACTATGTAATTAGCATAATCAGCATACCAAGGGGTACTACGAGAAGTACTTATGACATTTAATTATTCATCAGGAAAGCTATCATCAATAGATAGTAGGTCATCAAGAACATTCTCTAACCTAGATAAGTTTTCTGCAACGGGGTTCTCAGCTCCTTTTCTATCAACAATATGCAAATAAAATTCTTGTAGCAAGAGAACCCATCTAATAAGTCTAGGTTTAGCATCTTTCTTCTCCATAAGATATTTAATAGCAGCATGATCAGTGTGGATAGTTACTTTAGAATCAACAATATAAGGTCTGAACTTATCACAAGCAAATACAACTGCTAAAAGTTCTTTTTCAGTAGTAGCATAATTTCTTTGAGCATTGTCTAGGGTCTTACTAGCATAATGGATAACATTTAATCTCTTATCAACTCTTTGCCCTAGAACAGAACCTACAGCATAATCGCTAGCATCACACATAATTTCAAAGGGTAAATTCCAATCAGGTGGCTGGACAATAGGTGCAGAGACTAATGCTTTCTTAAGTATTTCAAATGCTTCTACACAATCATCATCAAAGACAAATGGTATATATTTTTGTAATAAATTAGTCAGAGGCCGAGAAATTTTTGAGAAGTCCTTAATGAACCTCCTATAAAATCCGGCGTGACCAAGGAAACTTCTTATACCTTTGATGTCCTTGGGACATGGCATCTTTTCAATAGCATCAACCTTGGCTTTATCAACTTTAATACCTCTTTCAGAAACTTTATGCCCCAAGACAATACCCTCATTAACCATAAAGTGGCACTTTTCCCAATTCAATACAAGATTAGTTTCTTCACATCTCTGCAAAACTCAATCAAGATTGCTCAAGCAATCATCAACAGAAGATCCATAGACGGAAAAGTCGTCCATAAAAACCTCACAAATCTTTTCACAAAAGTCAGAGAATATAGCCATCATGCATCTTTGAAAGGTAGCAGGTGCATTACGTAAACCAAAAGGCATAGGTCTATAAGCAAAAGTACCAAAAGGGCAAGTAAAAGTAGTCTTTGATTGATCCTTGGCTGACACAGGTATTTGAGAGAAACCAGAATAACCATCTAGAAAGCAGTAATGTGTATGCTTGCATAATCTTTCTAGTATTTGATCGATAAAAGGTAAGGGGTAATGATCTTTCTTAGAAGCTTTATTTAATTTGCGGAAATCAATTACCATCCTATAACCTGTAATAATTCTTTGTGGAATCAATTCATCTTTATCATTAGGAACAACAGTAATACCTCCCTTCTTAGGGACACAATGAACAGGACTTACCCATTGGCTATCAGCAACGGGTTAAGTTATACCTGCCTCCAGAAGCTTTAGTATTTCTTTTCTTACCACTTCTTTCATTTTAGGATTCAGACGTTGTTGAGGATCACGAACTGGTTTGGCATCTGCTTCCAAATTTATTTTATGTTGACATAGAGTGGGACTAATGCCCTTAAGATCATCAAGAGTATATCCAATAGCAGCACGGTGCTTATTCAGAGTTTTCAATAATCTTTCTTCTTCATGCTCTGAAAGGTTAGCACTAATAATAACAGGATATATCTTCTTTTCATCAAGATAAGCATATTTAAGATTATCAGGCAATAGTTTAAGCTCAAACACGGGATCACCCTTAGGTGGAGGGGGATCCCCTAGGATTTCAACAGGCAAATTGTGTTTCAGAATAGGTTCTTGTTTAAAGAATACTTTATCTATTTCCCTTCTTTCATTCATAAACATATCATTCTCATGGTCTAGCAAATATTGTTCTAAAGGATCACTAGGAGGTACGGCAATAGAAGCAAGACCAATAATTTCATCCTCAATAGGCAATTCTTCTTCACGGTGTTGTTTACTAAATTTAGAGAAATTAAACTCATGAGTCATATCATCTAAGCCGATAGTAACAACATCCCTTGTGCAATCTATGGTAGCATTAACAGTATTTAAGAAGGGTCTACCAAATATAATGGGACAAAAGCTATCTTGTGGGGAACCAAGAACAAGAAAATCAGCAGGATATTTAGTTTTCCCACACAAGACTTCAACATCTCTAACAATTCCCATTGGTGAAATAGTATCTCTATTAGCAAGTTTAATAGTAACATCAATTTCTTCTAACTCAACAGGTGCAATGTCATTTCTTTGTATAAGTCAATAGGTATTGCACTAGCACTAGCACCCATATCACATAAGCCATGATAACAATGATCTCCTATTTTAACAGAAATAACAGGCATGCCTACCACAGGTCTATTTTTATCTTTAGCACAAGGTTTAACAATTCTAGCAGTTTCACCGCAGAACTGAATAACATGCCCATCAATATTATCAGACAAGAGATCTTTAACAATAGCAATCTTAGTTTCAACTTTAACTTGCTCAGGAGGTGTATATGTTTTAATATTGCTTTTACGAACCACAGTTGAAGCTTTAGCATGATCCTTTATCCTAACAGGGAAAGGTGGTTTCTCAACATAACAAGTAGGAACGATAGGATCATTATAAGTGACAGTCTTTTCTTTAACTTTAATAGGTGCAGCTACTTTTACTTCTATGGGAGGATGATATTTAAACCACTTCTCCTTAGGGAGATCAACATAAGTAGCAAAAGATTCACAGAAAGAAGCTACTATCTTAGAATCAAGTCCATATTTAGTGCTAAACTTACGGAAAATATTGGTATCCATAAAAGATTTAACACAATCAAAACTAGGTGTCATACCTGACTCCTTACCATTGTCAAGGTCCCAATCTTCGGAGTTGCGTTTAATTCTATCCAATAAATCCCATC
This sequence comes from Triticum urartu, assembly GCF_003073215.2. Lineage (NCBI taxonomy): Eukaryota > Viridiplantae > Streptophyta > Magnoliopsida > Poales > Poaceae > Triticum > Triticum urartu. Next base: position 592,682,542 of record NC_053025.1, read on the forward strand.
TAAATCCAATAGTCTTCATCATAAAAGAGCCAGCACAAGAAGTATCGAGCATGGTGCGATTATTTTCAGAAAGCCGAGCATAAATTTTTTGACGAATTGTTTCTCTTGGAAGCTCATGATTGGGGCATGAATATAACATTGATTTAAGCCTCCCCCAAGCTTGAGCGATGCTTTATCCTTCGCGAGGCCAAAAATTATATATATAATTGTGGTCACGATGAACAAGATGCATAGGGTAATACTTTTGATGAAATTCCAATTTCAATCTTCTATAGTTCCATGATCTTGTATCATCACATAGCCTATACCATGTCAATGCATCTCCCTTAAAAGATAAAGGGAAGACCTTCTTCCTAGCAACATCATCGGGTATACCTGCAAGCTTAAATAATCCACAAACTTCATCCACATATATTAGGTGTTCATCAGGATGCTTTGTTCCATCTCCTGTAAAAGGATTAGCTAGCAGTTTTTCTATCATACCCGAAGGATACTCATAAGGAATTTCATTTTAAATAGGTTCAGTAGGTTGAGGAGCAACTCTTTGCTCTACTGGTCGGGGTGAAGATACCCCGAACAAGCCCCTCAGAGGATTACTTTCCATAGTAACAAGTGACAGTAAATTTCAGCACACTATATAAAATTTTCCTTACCAAATTCCACCTACCAAAGGCGCTTCACTCCCCGGCAACGACGCCAGAAAAGAGTCTTGATGACCCACAAGTATAGGGGATCTATCGTAGTCCTTTCGATAAGTAAGAGTGTCAAACCCAACGAGGAGCAGAAGGAAATGATAAGCGGTTTTCAGCAAGGTATTCTCTGCAAGTACTGAAATAAGTGGTAACGGATAGTTTTGTGGTAAGATAATTTGTAATGAGCAACAAGTAACAAAAATAAATAAAGTGCAGCAAGGTGGCCCAATCCTTTTTGTAGCAAAGGACAACCCTGGACAAACTCTTATATAAGGAAAAGCGCTCCCGAGGACACATGGGAATATCGTCAAGCTAGTTTTCATCACGTTCATATGATTCGCGTTCGGTACTTTGATAATTTGACATGTGGGTGGACCGGTGCTTGGGTGCTATTCTTACTTGAACAAGCATCCCACTTATGATTAACCTCTATTGCAAGCATCCGCAACTACAACAAAAGTATTAAGGTAAACCTAACCATAGCATGAAACATATGGATCCAAATCAGCCCCTTACGAAGCAACGCATAAACTAGGGTTTAAGCTTCTGTCACTCTAGCAACCCATCATCTACTTATTACTTCCCAATGCCTTCCTCTAGGCCCAAATAATGGTGAAGTGTTATGTAGTCGACGTTCACATAACACCACTAGAGGATAAACAACATACATCTCATCAAAATATTGAACGAATACCAAATTCACATGACTACTAATAGCAAGACTTCTCCCTTGTCCTCAGGAACAAACGTAACTACTCACAAAGCATATTCATGTTCATAATCAGAGGGGTAATAATATGCATAAAGGATCTAAACATATGATCTTCCACCAATTAAACCAACTAGCATCAACTAGAAGGAGTAATTAACACTACTAGCAACCTACTAGCACCAATCCCGGGCTTGGAGACAAGAATTGGATACAAGAGATGAACTAGGGTTTTGAGATGAGATGGTGCTGATGAAGATGTTGATGGAGATTGCCCTCTCCCAATGAGAGGAGCGTTGGTGATGACGATGGCGATGATTTCCCCCTCTGGGAGGGAATTTTCCCAGCAGAACAGCTCTGCCGGAGCTCTAGATTGGATCCACCAAGGTTCCACCTCGTGGCGGTGGAGTTTCGTCCCGAAAGGTTGCTTGTGGTTTTTTCTCAACGAAAGACTTCATATAGCAGAAGATGGTCATCGGAGAGCCACCAGGGGACCCACGAGGTAGGGGGTGAGCCCCCCACCCTCATGGAAAGGGTGTGGGCCCCCTGGTCTTCATCTTTGGCGAGGAGTTTTCATTATTTATTATAAGGTATTCCCTGGAGTTTCAGGACTTTTGGAGTTGTGCAGAATAGGTCTCTAATATTTGCTCCTTTTCCAGCCCAGAATTCCAGCTACCGACATTCTCCCTCCTTTATGTAAACCTTATAAAATAAGAGAGAATAGCCATAAGTATTGTGACATAATGTGAAATAACAGCCCATAATGCAATAAATATCGATATAAAAGCATGATGCAAAATGGACGTATCAGCTGCCACGGGAGGGTAGGACAAAAGATGTTATGCAAGTTCTTTTCCATAAGCATTTATGACTATATTCGGAATACATGCCTACATTACATTGATGAACTGGAGCTAGTTATGTGTCACCCTATGTTATAACTGTTGCATGATTGATCGCATCTGACATAATTATTCATCAGTGATCCAATGCCTACGAGCTTTTCATATATTTTTCTTCGCTTATCTACTTTTCCGTTGCTACTGTTACAATCACTATAAAACCAAAACTGCTACCGTTACTTTTACCACTGTTACCGCTACTATCATATTACTTTGCCACTAAATACCTTGCTGTAGATATTAAGTTATCCAGTTGTGGTTGAATTGACAACTCTGCTGCTAATACTTGAGAATATTCTTTGGCTCCCCTTATGTCGAATCAATAAATTTGGGTTGAATACTCTACCCTCGAAAACTGTTGCGATGCCCTATACTTGTAGGTTATTAGGCAGCAGCCTCAACCTGCTTTACCAGGATACAGTGTGCAAAATGGGCATCAACCCATCAAGGATCAAGCCCACCAACACCACCTTTAAAGGAGTTATACCAGGTGCAGAGGCCCGTTGCTCAGGCTCAATCACATTGGTGGTCATCTTCGGATCTCCGGACAACTTCTGAAGCGAGGAGTTAATCTTCGATATCGTCCCCTTCCGCGGTGGCTATGACGCACTGCTCAGACGAACTGCGTTTTCCCGATTCAATGCGGTGCCGCACTATGCTTACCTCAAGCTCAAGATGCCCGGACCACGCGGTGTCATAACAGTCAATGGAAATACGGAGCGCTCCCTCTGTACCGACGAGCACACCACTTCCCTGGCAGCATAAGTACAGAGTGCCCTCCGCAAACAGAACCTTAATTCGGCAGCCATACTCCCGGACACTGTCAAACGAGTCTGGACTACCATGCGCCAGGACAGCCCAGCTTGTCAAGAGCTCAACTAGCAATTCGGCCTCCGTCCTAGACCACACCAAGTGGCGGCGTTCGTGTTGCGTGTACATAACTATGCACTCAAAATATCGTGGGCATATAGACGGAGGCATAACCAGATTGTGATCCACAATAAGGCTCGGCCTCCCCTGGACACACATACTTTCACTTTTCCTTTTTTCCTCCTCGGGTTTCCTTTCCGCAGGTCCCCCTCGCTGGCCTCATGATCGGTCCTTTCGAAGAATGGGCACACCAAGGTGGCAAGTAGCACAGACGTGCGGGGGAATCTCTAGATGTCCCTCTTGGCAATCACTCTACCTGTTTTCAGGACCCGTACGCAGCTCCTCCTTGGTCTTGGCATGTCAAATAGCCACTGTTTCTTCTTGCACTTTTTTTGTTCACATACACTTTGACATATTAGTTAAAATTATAATGGAAATAGTTTGCGGCCCGACATATGTGGCATTCTTCTTCTTTATTTTTATTTTTGCTATTTTAATTTGCATCCGTACACCTTGGTACACCGTAATCTGCCAGGGGCTTTATTGCGCCCCACACTATGGCAACAAGTCCGAACACTTTTACAGTATAGTTCGGCACCCCGAGTTTAGCATTAAATGCATTGGCTCCGAATCATGTCTTTGGTCAATAGTTGGGTTTCCCGGCTCCTGTGCTTTCTACCTTACTTTCCGCTATATCGGCTAGGGTAGTAAAGGGAGAACTACTGCGATTGTGTCCGGGTTTATCCGTATGAGCACCTCAGTAGAGAAAGCCAAAAACTGACTGTCATGATGCGGCGTGAGCCGGTCAACTCTTCGGAGGTTTCAAATCTTTAGCGATTTTTCCCGCATTACACGACGAATCAGTTCTCATTCGATCAGGTGTTTACAACACCCTAGTCTGGACACTAGGGGCTACACCTATATTTTAATTGTCAAACTCCTATGGCTAGGTGAGGGTAATAAAGCCACATAGTCCGATTGCCTGGTTCGTTGCGCTAAACACCTCCTTTAAGGACCAAACTCTTGGATAAAGCGTGTTTAGATTCATCCCGAACACCCCCGTACTACCTATGTGGGGGCTGAAGCCGACGACTGGCCAACTCTCAGATTTGATAAAAACGGCCGCACAGGAGGTAAATTTTTTTAAAAACAGCAAAGCATTATATTACATATCAAGCCTTGTTTTTATCATACAGGGCGGGATTACATGAATGTATTCATTCGAAAATTATGCCCTTAGCACATTGCTCCGCCACAATGCGTGATACCTTCAGAACATCTTAAAAATACCTCTCGGGCGTGCGGTGCTCGTTGCCCGCAGGCGGTCCTTCGGTCGCGAGCTTGACGGCATCCATCTTCGCCCATTGTATCTTGACGCGGGCGAAGGCCATCCGCGCACCTTCTATGCAGACCAACCACTTGATGGCATCAAGCCGCGGGCAGGCATTGACCAGCCGCTTCACGAGGCCGAAGTAGCTGCCGGGTATAGCTTCTGCAGGCCACAACCGGATTATTAAATCCTTCATGGCTAGTTCGGCCACCCTATGCAGCTCGACCAACTGTTTTAGCTAGTCGCTAAAGGGCACCTGATGTTCTGGTGCAAGGTATTGCGACCAGAACAGCTTCTCTGTTGAGCTCCCCTCTTTGGCCCAGAAGAATGCCACGGCGTCAGAAACACCGCGCGACAAATCCGCAAACGCCCCTGGAGAACTCCAAATCCGAGTCAATAAGAGATACCTCGGGCTCACATACTTGCTTTGCATAATGAAAGCCTTACCCGCCGCGATCTTCTTGGCCTCCTGGATCTCCAGGAGGGCGCCTTGGGCTTCGGCTCGGGCCTCTTGTGCACTTTGGCGGGCCTTAGCGAGTTCGGACTCTTGGTCCGCATTCTGGCGCTCCAAGGACTCGCATTTCTTCACTACGTCCTGGAGCTCCTGCTGGACCTCGCCAACCCTGGCCTCATGCTTTTCTCGGGCGGCCTTTTCATTTACCGCTCTCTCCTCAGCCTCGGCCAGCGCCTTTTTGAGGGCTTCTACCTCAGTCGCCGCCCCTAATAAATGTCATGGCACTGTGATCAGCTTACATTATTCGCCCCTTCCGGACATACACAATATCATTGCATACCTTGGGTATTCTCCAGCTAGCTTCTCGCACGGCCGAGCTCTTCCTCGGTCTGTTCCAGCTTCTGCTTCAGTCCGGAGACTTCGACAGCATGAGAAGTCGCGGCCAGCACCGACACCTGCTTATTCACAAAGACATGTATGATTAGTTTCCTGCGAATAGCTATTTGATCCTCTGTTCGGCTTTTCTTTCTGAACATCGGACAAAGTCTCAGGGGCTACTGTCTATAATGTAACTTTCTTTTCACATAAATGTAGCGCTTACCTCAAAGCCTATTAGAAGGCTCGCACAGGCTTCGGTCAGTCTGCTCTTCGTGGACCGAATCTTCTCAATCACCGCACCCATGAGGGCACGGTGTTCCTAAACGATGGAAGCGCTTCGCAGCACCTCCAGTAGAGTATCCAGCGCCTCTGGTTGGACAGAGGTCACTGATACGTCCATTTTGCATCATGCTTTTATATCGATATTTATTGCATTATGGGATGTTATTACACATTATGTCACAATACTTATGCCTATTCTCTCTTATTTTACAAGGTTTACATAAAGAGGGAGAATGCCGGCAGCTGGGATTCTGGGCTGGAAAAGGAGCAAATATTAGAGACCTATTCTGCACAGCTCCAAAAGTCCTGAAACTTCACGGAAGTCATTTTCAGACTATATAAAAAATACTGAGCGCAAGAAGTTTCAGAGGGGGTCACACCCTGGCCACGAGGGTGAGGGGCGCACCCTACCCCCCTGGGCGCGTGCCCCTGCCTCGTGGGCCCCTTGGTGGCCCTCCGATGCCCATCTTCTTCTATATGGAGTCTTTTGATGAGAAAAAATCATAAGCAAGCTTTCGGGACGAGACTCCGCCGCCACGAGGCAGAACCTTGGCAGAACCAATCTGGGCTCTGGCGGAGCTGTTCTGCCGAGGACACTTCCCTCTGGGAGGGGGAAAATCATCGCCATCGTCATCACCAACGATCTTCTCATCAGGAGGGTGTCAATCTCCATCAACATCTTCACCAGCACCATATCCTCTCAAACCCTAGTTCATTTCTTGTATCCAATTCTTGTCTCTAAGCCTGGGATTGGTACCTGTGGGTTGCTAGTAGTGTTGATTACTCCTTGTAGTTGATGCTAGTTGGTTTATTTGGTGGAAGATCATATGTTCAGATCCTACATGCATATTAATACCCCTCTGATTATGAACATGAATATGCTTTGTGAGTAGTTACGTTTGTTCTTGAGGACATGGGAGAAGTCTTGCTGTTAGTAGTCATGTGATTTTGGTATTCGTTCGATATTTTGATGAGATGTATGTTGTCTCTCCTCTAGTGGTGTTATGTGAACGTCGACTACATGACACTTCACCATTATTTGGGCCTAGAGGAAGGCATTGGGAAGTAATAAGTATATGATGGGTTGCTAGAGTGACAGAAGCTTAAACCCTAGTTTATGTGTTGCTTCGTAAGGGGATGATTTGGATCCACATGTTTCATGCTATGGTTAGGTTTACCTTAATACTTTTGTTGTAGTTGCGGATGCTTGCAATAGGGGTTAATGATAAGTGGGATGCTTGTCCAAGTAAGGATAGAACCCAAGCACCGGTCCACCCACATATCAGATTATCAAAGTACCGAACGTGCATCATATGATCGTGATGAAACCTAGCTTGACGATAATTCCCATGTGTCCTTGGGAGCGCTTTCTATATAAGAATTTGTCCAGGCTTGTCCTTTGCTACAAAAAGGATTGGGCCACCTTGCTGCACTTTATTTACTTTTGTTACTTGTTGCTCGTTACAAATTATCTTACCACAAAACTATCTGTTACCTATAATTCCAGTGCTTGCAGAGAATACCTTGCTGAAAACCGCTTATCATTTCCTTCTGCTCCTCGTTGGGTTCGACACTCTTACTTATCGAAAGGACTACGATAGATCCCCTATACTTGTGGGTCATCAGTCACGGTGGAATGGGCACACCTCCTTCCAATGAAGGAGGCTGCTGGCCGGATTCCGGAGCCATATAGGTCTCCGGGACCGCATCCGGCTGGGGGTCGAATTGGACATAGCCCCCACCACCGGTCTCCATGGGGATATGCTCCCCCATGTGTTCGGCAGCCAATGTCTCGCCCTCTGGCATTGTCTTGACGACCTTCTGCGTCTCTCCCTGGCCAGGGGTCCTTTGGGACAACACCTCGACGTCATCTGTATCCTTGGGGGAGGAGGCCATTGGAAGGGACCCGCTGTCCATCACCTTCGGATCCAGCGAGTTCCCCGTAGACGAGGATCGCTCGAGGGCGGAATGAGCCAGACTGCAAATGCACGATTCAACATGTTAGAAATATGAGGTGAAAGAGTAGGATGTATGAATACTTCAGGGTCTTCGGATACTTACAATTCAGCCAGGGGCTTGTTTCGAGGGCGCCGCTCTGGGCTGCTATCGACGTCCCACGCGGAGCTATCCACGAGGGAAGCCTTTCCCTTCCTGGACGCCTCTGCCTCTAGATCTGTGCAGGCCACCCTCTTCTTCCCCCCCTCGAGGAGGGGGAAATTGCTTTCTTCCTCCTCTTCCTCCTCCTCGTCCTCTTCGGTGACGGAGTGAGTTTCGACATCTTTGGATGCCGCGTCCGAAGTACCCTTGGGACGGAGGCCTCCTCTAGTCCCCTTGGCCTTCTTATTGGCCTTCTTCTCCGGCGCCTTGTAGGGCGCCGGAACTAGCATCTTCGTCAGACGCGGGCAGCGGAGCCGGACACTGAATATGCTCCACCTTCTTCGTCCAAGCCTGAAAGAACAAATGGGAAAGTTTATACACCCTCCTTGAATAAGCAGGTAAGGAATACACCTTGAAATAACGGAAAACTTACCGAACTGGCGGGATGAGCCAGGTCATGCCCACGATCCTCGGTGGTCTTCGGCCACGTCTGGTTGGCCTTGAAGAGCACCTTACAGATATCTTCGTGTGTAGTTCCAAAGAACCGTTGCAGGGTCTTGTGCTCGACTGGATTGAACTCCCATAGGTGGCAAGCCCGGCTCTGGCATGGAAGGATCCGCCGGACTAGCATCACTTGAATCACATCGACAAGCTTGACGTTCTTGTCCATCATGCTCCTGATGCGCGTCTGGAGCGCTGTCAGCTCGTCTGACGAAGACCAATCCAGGCCCTTCTCCTGCCAGGAGGTTAGGCGCATTGGGGCCCCCGATTTGAATTCAGGAGCCACGGCCCAGGTGGTGTCGCGGGGCTCTGTGATGTAAAACCACAATTTTTGCCACCCTTTGATGGTCTCCATGAAGATGCCTTTGGGCCATGGGACATTGGACATCTATCTCACCATGGCACCTCTGCACTCCGCGTGCTCGCTGCCCACCACCTTCGGTTTCACATTGAAGGTCTTCAGCCATAGTCCAAAGTGGGGGGGGCGGAGGAAAGTGTCGGTGTCAAAACCGGCGGATCTCAGGTAGGGGGTCCCGAACTGTGCGTCTAGGCTGGATGGTAATAGGAGACAAGGGACACAATGTTTTACCCAGGTTCGGGCCCTCTTGATGGAGGTAAAACCCTACGTCCTGCTTGATTAATATTGATGATATGGGTAGTACAAGAGTAGATCTACCACGAGGTCAAGGAGGCTAAACCCTAAAAGCTAGCCTATGGTATGATTGTTGTATGATGAAGTTGTCCTACGGACTAAAACCCTCCGGTTTATATAGACACCGGAGAGGGTTAGGGTTACACAAAGTCGGTTACAATGGTAGGAGATCTTGAATATCCGCATCGCAAAGCTTGCCTTCCACGCCAAGGAAAGTCCCATCCGGACATGGGACGGAGTCTTCAATCTTGTATCTTCATAGTCCTGGAGTCCGGCTGAAGGTATAGTCTGGCTACCCGAACACCCCCTAATCCAGGACTCCCTCAGTAGCCCCTGAACCAGGCTTCAATGACGACGAGTCCGGCGCGCAAATTGTCTTCAGCATTGCAAGGCGGGTTCCTCCTCCAAATTCTTCATAAAAGTTTGTAAACACCAAGAGTAGTGTCCTGCTCTGCAAAATAAGTTTCCACGTATTGCCATAGAGAGAATAATATTAACACAAATCTAATCTGCTGAAGTAATCCGCAGCGTGACATCACACTACGGCCAAGCCTTTATTCGAATCGTTTTCACTTTTCCTTCGCACGTCTTGTCAAAGCAGAGATCGTGTCCCCTTTGTTTACGGGATTCTCGTTAATATGGACGTGGGTAACCCAACCGCACCACTTATCACGGCGCTTGGGAGGCAAGCGAGTTTTACTAGGCTGGTGGGGACGCATAGTCGCATCCGCCCATATAAGGGGATAAGGATCCACCTTTTTACCTACGCCTTCTTCCTCCTTTGCCCATCCATCTTCTGCGCACCCGAGCTCCAGCGCCCAAGCCCGCACTTCCTACCTCAACCCTCTCCAACAATGTCCGGAGCGGGAGGCAAGTGGATGGTCTCCTCCGTCACGGAGGGCCATGTCAAAAGGTTAAGAAAGGCCAGATACTTGTCCAAAGACATCACGCACCGGCTTCCCAAGGAGGGGCAGCTTCTCCCCACCCCAAGGCCCCATGAGAGGGTAGTATTTCTTCCCCACTTCCTCCGCGGACTGGGTTTTCCTCTCCACCCATTCGTCCGTGGGCTCATGTTCTACTATGGCCTAGATTTCCACGATCTGGCCCCGAACTTCATCCTCAATATCTCGGCGTTTATCGTCGTGTGCGAGGCTTTCCTCTGCATCCGCCCCCATTTCGGCCTCTGGCTCAAGACCTTCAACGTCAAGCCAAAGGTGGTGCGCAGCAACCAGGCGGAGTGCGGAGGTGCCATGGCGGGCAAAATAGCCAACGTCCTATGGCTCGAGGGCTCCTTTGTGGAGACCTTGAAGGGGTGGCAGTCAGGGTGGTTTTACATCACCGAGCCATGCGATCCGAAGTGGATCGCAGCCCCTAAATTCCGATCCGTACCCCCTACGCAGCTCACGTCCTGGAAGGAGACGTGCTTGTCGTGGGATGACGAAGAAGAGGTGACCAGACTGCAAAAATGCATTCAGTCCCTGGTGAACAAGCAGCTCAAGCTTGTCAACGTAGTCCAGGTCATGCTCGTCCGCCGGATACTTCCATGTCAATGACGGGACTTCAATTTGTGGGAGTTCGACCCGGCGCAGCACCGAACTCTGAGCAGGCTCTTCGACACGACGTACGAAGATGTCTGGAAGGGGCTAACCAAAGGCGCTGAGGCTCCCACATCCACCTCTGAAGACCGTGGATTCAGCTCGCAGCGTCCTGCTGGCGAGGTAAGATATTTCCATCTTTTACAGGATGTTAAGTTTTTTCATAGTTTGACTCTATGCGGGATCTAAACTCCCTCACCTTTGACAGGATTGGTGGGAGAAGTCCGGACAGATTAACTGTCCGGCTCCCTTGCCTAAAGACCCAGCCCCTGCTCTCCTAGAGAAGCTGCTGGTTCCGGCACCTTATGTGGTGCCGGAGAAGAAGGCCAAGAAGAAGAAGGCCACGGGGACTCGAAAGAGTTCCCGGCATATGGTGGTGTCGGACTCGTTGTCCGACGAGTCCGAGACGCGCTCCTCCCGTGAAGACGAGGAGGAGGAAGAAGAAACCTCTCCCCCTCCAGCGGGGGGAGGAAAGAAGAGGAAGGCCGCCCCAGCAGGGGAGGCCGAGGGGTCCAAGAAGAGGAAAACCCCTCCGCCGGACTACGCCCCCGACGCCGACGAGGACGAAGGGGAGTGGCCGTACAGGGCCAAGCGTCCGGCAAAATCGTAAGTGTTCACCTACCAGAGTAACTCATGATATTCCTTTTGTTGCATAGCTTTCCCTAATGTCGAATATAATCGTGCAGCCCGCCCAAGGATGGGCTCGACGAGTCGTCGAGCGGCTCCCTGGATTCATCGGACGGGAATTCAGTTCCGCCCGCTGCCTCCCCCTGTGCTGCGGATGACGCCGAAGTGGCATCGCGACAAGCTCCGGGGCAAGAGGAAGTGGTCCAGGAGGATCCGCAAGGCGACCTCCCGGACTCTAGGAGTGAAGGGTACAAGACCCCCCTGGGCTCCAAGTCCAGCTTTAAGCCGGACACCGCGCCGGAATCATCAACGGTTCTGGACCGCGGTAGGCGAACTCCTGCCAAGAGGAGCAAGCCTACTGAGTCGGCGTCCTCCGTCCAACCGGAGGTGCCGGACAATCTGCTGGAGGAGCTTAAGGGCGCCTCCATCGACGGGGAGCACCGTGCCATCGTGAGTACGGTGGTCCAGAAGGTTCGGTCCGCCAAAAGCGGACTGACTGAAGCTTGTGCTAGCCTTCTAACAGGCTTCGAGGTAAGTAAAAATATGTAAAAAAATATTACCATATAGACAGTAGCCCCTGATGCTCTGTTTGGCATTTGGAAAGAAAAGCCGAATAAAGGATCTATTAAATATCGCAGGAGTCTAACTAAAAAGGAGTCAATATACGTATGCAGGCTTCGCTGCTGGCCACCGCCGCACTGACTACGGAGGTGGGTGCCCTGAAGTAGGGCCTCGAGCGGACCGAGCAAGAGCTCGGCCTTGCCAAACGGCAGCTCGAGGAGAAAGAAGGTAAGAGATACCTTATAGAAAAAATGCCTATAGGAAGGCGCAATTGCAAAAAATGACAGGAGTATACTGCTTATTGTAGGGGCCACAACTGAGGTGGCGACCCTCAAGCAGGCGCTGTCCGAGGCCGAGAAGAAAGCGGCCACGGAGCGCACTGAGCGGGAGAAATTTGAGGCGCAGGTCGGCGAGGTGCGGCAAGACCTTCAGGCTCTCATGCAAAAACATGAGAGTTTGGAGCTCGACTCAAAGACACGAGCGTCCGAGCTTGCTGCGGCCCTGAAAACTGCCAAATCTGCCAAGGCCGAAGCCCAGAAGGCCCTCCAGGAATTGGATGCGGTGAAAAAGATAGTGGCGGGGAAGGCATTCTATATGCAAAGCAGACATATAAAAGTAAAGTACTTGTTACTTACCCGAATCCGAAGCTCTCCAGGGGCATTCGCAGATCTTCCCCGCAGCGTATCCGATGCCGCCGCATTCTACCGAGCCGAGGAAGGCACCTCGACGGAGAAGGTGTTCTGGTCTCAGTATGCTGATGTCACGACCGCCTTTCCAATAAAACATTTATTGAAAAGCCGATCTTTGTATTAACCAGTACAGAAGAATTCTTCTTACTGGCAGACAAAACCTTGATACAGAAATCCAGCAGTACTAATATTATACATGGTTGATCTGAGGATGCTCAACAAATTATTACAAGCACGCCTATATTATACATAGAGGCGGATATGACACAAGGGTATGGTGGCATAACTACTGTCTCGTAATAGAGGTGGCGGTGGATATGTCACAGTAAGGTGGGTGACATGACTCTAAAATCTTACAGCTCATCAAGCGTCGGAGTGAGGCTTGATGATTTTTATTTGGGTGGCGGAAGCGTGTATGATACAAGTGAACAACTCCAGGGTCGAACGTGACTGACTGGGACTCCTCTAGGCGTCGGACTCACTATCGAACTCTTCATCCATAAGATCGCCTTCGTCAACATCTGGCCAAATCAACAAGCCAGGTGAGTACTTTGAATGTACTCGCAAGACAGTTCGGACATAAGATATAACAAATGTAAACATGATGCACATGAGCAGGTTAGTATGTACAATCAAATAATAGAATTGCACTGCACGATAAATAAGGGGAAATCAGGCGGTAGTCCTCCCGAAATCCCAGTAAAAATAACTGAAGATCGATCGGGTGTCTGAAGCGACGCCTTGAAAGGTAAAATAAAATTAACATGCGGCAGTCGGGCGTCGAGGTGACACCACATAAAGGGCTTATATTGAAAAGTAAATAACAGAACGTGGCACAGTCGGGCGTCTAGGCGACACCTCGGAAAGGGCTTATAATGAAAATAAATAACAATGGTGCCACAGTCGGACGTCTGAGAGACATCGCATAAAGGGCTTATATCAAAAGTAAATAACAATGATGCCACAGTCGGACGTCTGAGCGACATCGCATAAAGGGCTTATATCAAAAGTAAATAACAGTGATGCCACAGTCGGACGTCTGAGAGACATCACATAAAGGGCTTATATCAAAAGTAAATAACAGTGATGCCACAGTCGGACATCTGAGCGACATCACATAAAGGGCTTATATTTTATCATTTGAATTTAAGCAGCTCATGAATTCAGATCATCACAAGGAAATACTCAGCTTATGATAATAAACTGGTTAGTCCATTCACATGAATAACCTTCAACCGAGTTTACCACTCTCGGTTGTATGTTTATACTCCGGAGACTGTCACCGGGGTTGACACTGAGATTTGACACTGAGACTGACACTGACACTGAGATGATGTCCAAGTCCTTGATCGTGGACATGGATACTCGAATGATTTTTGACTCTACAGAGTTTGTACTCTTTAACCACAGCCAACGGATTTCAGTAGTCACAAGGACTAGTTCCGTTTACGGTGTTTTAGAAGAAACACGTCTAACCAGTACACACCCATTCCGCCTTCTGTTGCCAAGAATCACCCTCGGCAACGTTCAAGAAAAACCTTAAGACGGGGAGGCCACAACCTCGAATAGCATGGGATCAAATTTATATCGCGCGCTCTAAGGGGTGCCCCCCTCTCGGTCCCAATCGGAAACACCCATGCCCCCTGACCGGATGACTGGCTTTAATCCAGGGCCATGGAACCCTCATCGCGGCCCCTCTGTTTGGTGTGTACCAGGAAAGAGGTTTGCAACTTACTAAACCGCACTCTTTGTAGAAAACATGTGGCGGCACGAAGGGGAGACGAACGGGATCGAGACTTGACCCACGTTGAAACTGGAGTTCATGGTTGACATAGAACTGGCATGCTTCAACACTACCAGCCTGCAACCCATCATGTCACCACATGATCGTATTAACTTATCATCATAAGAACACATCAACTTCGAAGCCCACCGGTAGCTTGCCTTGCATGCATATGACATTCACAAATGCTTATATAAACATGCCATGAGAACACTACTCGAGCAAACATGCAAAACACTCATCATATCAAAGGTTCAAACATGCTTGCCTGGTTCGGAGAAGTCGGAGTCTAGCTCGGCGAAGTACGCGTCTCCTTTACTCCTCCCGGTATCTACGTATTTAAAGAAAAACCGGATACTACATAAATACCGTGCGTGCACAAAAAGTATCCCAGATATTTTTCAAATAAATATGAAAAAAACTAGACAGAAATATAAAGATGACGGAAAAGGTTTCAAGTTAAAATCATCTTTTGTTTAAAAGTTATAAGAGTTTTGGTCCAGGGACCTTTCTGTAATGAAACAGAAAGTTTCCAGGGTTTTCTTTGTAAAAACAGAAAACATTTCAGTTAAGAACACGCCAGCCCAGAGGGGAAGACGTATTTTGCCCAAAGGCGTTTTCAGAAAACGATTCAAAAAAGAGAAAAAGCTGACGGGGAGGTCCCACCCGTCAGGTTTGAATGTTTGAAAGGGGAAAACAGAGCGCGCCGGCGCCCGAAGCTTGCGGTGGTCGCCGGCGGTGATCCACTGCGAGTTAGGGGGAGGTGAAGGTACCTACGTGATCAGCGTGCCCTCCCGCGTCTGTTGGTGGTGGAGGTGGTCGTCGGCGAGCACCACGTCGACGGTGGCCTCTACTCCGGCGAACGGCGGCTCGGGTGATGTTGGATCTCATCGGGGAAGGCTGCAAGGGCCAAATTGAGGCGCGGGTTAGGTGACTGGGTGCCCTAGGAGGTTACGGGCAGGGTTAGGGAGGTGGAGGAGCCCTCACCCGCATGGATCGTGCCAGAGCCCGAAGCGGACCGAGGCGGCCGGAGACGGAGAAGGAGACCTCCTCGGGGTCCTTCTGTCAGCTTGGAGAGGCTCTGGTGAAGTGGAGTGACTGGCGCTGGTTGAAGGCGAGCTCGGGGTGGCTATTTATAGCCGGCCCGAGGCGGTGCCCGAGAACGGGATAACGCCGGCGTCGATTACGGCGAGTTGGTGACCGGACGGGTGGATTAGGTGGCTGGGCATCAGCGTGGAGGTATACTGGTTCCACTCACACGCTAACCTTGATGGGATTAGGCCTACTCCATGGTCTCGACGGAACGGCGCTCCATGGACCGGTCGGCGGCAGAGAGCGCGCCCTGAGCACGCCAGGCCACGGTGACGGTGCTGCGGTGCGTGCAGGGGCGCAGACGGCCACGCGAAGGCCTCGGGTGGTTTGGGTGGTGCCGGACGGCGCCGAAAGCTGCTGTTGCGCCCTGTCGGCCGCCACGGGTGGCCCTGCCACCGCAGAGGTTGCCGGTGTCGGCGAGGCACGCTGCCACCGACACCTGCGCCCGTCCAAGAGAGTGTGCGGCGCTCTGGATAAGGAGGAGGAGCAGTGCACAAGGTGCCAAGTGTGCACTGGTGAGATCGATGCCAAGTCTCTGAAGAAAACGACACTGACGGCCGACTGAATACTGAAGAAATCTGAATTTTACTGAAACTGAACAGCAACAGTGCCTGCCAGGTGTTTGATGGAATGATTTTGGCATGTGCAAAATTTTTCCTTGAGCTTATCTTTGGTGGGATGGCCTCTCAGTGCACCTGGGGGCTGCCTGATTTTTGGTAGAATTTTTGGGGAAAGAAAAATATGAATTTCACCAAAAATGATGAATCTGGTCCAAACTTGCAGTGGGCAAATTTTGAAATATTTGAACTGTGGAAGAGTGGATCTTGATGGATCTAGGTTGGGGGTGCTAAGGACTAGCCAGAGGAGTTGGTTTGAGATCAAAACTCACAAGAAAAAAGGTACTTCCTTTGTAAATCACCTAGGTCCAAAAATAACAACAGAAATAGTTTTAGGGTTAAAATAAATGAAATAAAAATCCAAAATGGGTTGAACTTGCTAGGATTGGCTACTTGACTTGACCCAAAGTGGAGGAAGAGGTTATGGAGGGTAGATGTCAAAATGAGACATGGTAAAAGAGGGTAAAATTTTGAAATGAGAGGAGGATAAACCCAAAATTCTTAGGGTTTTCCTTTTAGTAGAAAGATTTAAAAATAAAAATTTTGTAGAAACCAGATAAAGTGAAGAGCTCTCAAGACCAAAAGTCCAAGTTGAGAAGAGTACCAAACATTTGTCATAAAAGTTTTGAGAGGGAGAGGTTTAAGAAAAAATTTAAATGGCTTCCAAAAATTTTAAATAGTCTCCTCCAAATCAAATAAAGTTTTTGATAAAAACCAAATAAAAATTTTTGGAGTGTCACAACACCTACCCCCTTAAGAAAAATCTCGTCCCCGAGATTTCAGCTGATCCTCAAATAGGTGTGGGTATTCTGCACGGAGAGAGTCCTCTCTTTCCCATGTCGCTTCATCCTCAGTGTGATTGCTCCACTGAACCTTGAAGAACTTAATTGTTTTCTGACGGGTCCTCCTTTCAGACTCCTCTAAGATTTTTATTGGTCGTTCCTGAAGGAAATATGCCCTAGAGGCAATAATAAAGTTATTATTTATTTCCTTATATCATGATAAATGTTTATTATTCATGATAGAATTGTATTAACCAGAAACATAATACATGTGTGAATACATAGACAAACAGAGTGTCACTAGTATGCCTCTACTTGACTAGCTCGTTAATCGAAGATGGTTATGTTTCCTAACCATGAACAAAAAGAGTTGTTATTTGATTAACGGGATCACATCATTAGAAGAATGATGTGATTGACATGACCCATTCCATTAGCTTAGCACCCGATTGTTTAGTATGTTGCTATTGCTTTCTTCATGACTTATACATGTTCCTATAACTATGAGATTATGCAACTCCCGTTTACCGGAGGAACACTTTGGGTGCTACCAAACGTCACAACGTAACTGGGTGATTATAAAGGAGTACTACAGGTGTCTCCAAAGGTACATGTTGGGTTGGCGTATTTCGAGATTAGGTTTTGTCACTCCGATTGTCGGAGAGGTATCTCTGGGCCCTCTCGGTAATGCACATCACATAAGCCTTGCAAGCATTGCAACTAATGAGTTAGTTGTGAGATGATGTATTACGGAACGAGTAAAGAGACTTGTCGGTAACGAGATTGAACTAGGTATTAAGATACCGGCGATCGAATCTCGGGCAAGTAACATACCGATGACAAAGGGAACAACCTATGTTGTTATGCGGTCTGACCGATAAAGATCTTCGTAGAATATGTAGGAGCCAATATGGGCATCCAGGTCCCGCTATTGGTTATTGACCAGAGACGTGTCTCGGTCATGTCTACATTGTTCTCGAACCCGTAGGGTCCGCACGCTTAAGGTTTCGATGACAGTTATATTATGAGTTTATGAGTTTTGATGTACCAAAGGAGTTCGGAGTCCCGGATGAGATCGGGGACATGACGAGGAGTCTCGAAATGGTCGAGACGTAAATATTGATATATTGGACGACTATATTCGGACATCGGAAAGGTTCCGAGTGATTCGGGTATTTTTCGGAGTACCGGGTAGTTACGGGAGAAGCAATGGGCCTTGATGGGCTTTAGTGGGAAGAGGAGAAAGGGCCAAGGGGCTGCTGCGCCCCCCTCCCCTCTAGTCCGAATTGGACTAGGGAAAAGGGGGCCGGCCACCTCTCCTTCTCCTCCACTTCCTTCTCCCTTCCTCCCCTCTTGGTGGACTCCTACTAGGACTTGGAGTCCTAGTATGACTCCACATCCTGGCTGCACCTAGCCTTGGCCGGCCTCCTCCTCCTCCATCCTTTATATACTGAGGCAAGGGGCACCCCATGAACACAAGTTGATCCACGCGATCTTTTCCTTAGCCGTGTGCGGCGCCCCCAGCCACCATAGTCCTCGATAATATTATAGTGGAGTTTAGGCGAAGCCCTGCTGCAGTAGTACATCAAGATCGTCACCACGCCGTCGTGCTGACGGAACTCTTCCCCGACACTTTGCTGGATCGGAGTCTGGGGATCGTCATCGAGCTGAACGTGTGCTAGAACTCGGAGGTGCCATAGTTTCGGTGCTTGATCGGTCGGATCGTGAAGACGTACGACTACATCAACCAAAAGCTTCCGTTGTCGATCTACTAGGTATGTAGATCACACTCTCCCCTCTCGTTGCTATGCATCACATGATCTTGCATGTGCGTAGGAAAATTTTGAAATTACTACGTTCCCCAACAGTGGCATCCGAGCCTAGGTTTTATATGTTGATGTTATATGCACGAGTAGAACACAAGTAAGTTGTGGGCGATATAAGTCATACTGCCTACCAGCATGTCATACTTTGGTTCGGCGGTATTGTTGGACGAGACGACCCGGACCAACATTACGCGTACGCTTACGCGAGACCGGTTCTCCCGACGTGCTTTGCACATAGGTGGCTTGCGGGCGACTGTCTCTCCAACTTTAGTTGAACCAAGTATGGCTACGCCCGGTCCTTGCGAAGGTTAAAACGGAGTCAAATTGACAAACTATCGTTGTGGTTTTGATGCGTAGGTAAGATTAGTTCTTGCTTAAGCCCGTAGCAGCCACGTAAAACTTGCAACAACAAAGTAGAGGACGTCTAACTTGTTTTTGCAGGGCATGTTGTGATGTGATATGGTCAAGACATGATGCTGATTTTATTGTATGAGATGATCATGTTTTGTAACCGAGTTATCAGCAACTGGCAGGAGCCTTATGGTTGTCGTTTTATTGTATGCAATGCAATCGCGATGTAATGCTTTACTTTATCACTAAGCGGTAGCGATAGTCGTAGAAGCACAAGCTTGGCGAGACGACGACGATGCTACGATGGAGATCAAGGTGTCACGCCGGTGACGATGGCGATCACGACGGTGCTTCGGAGATGGAGATCACAAGCACAAGATGATGATGGCCATATCATATCACTTATAATGATTACATGTGATGTTTATCCTTTTATGCATCTTATCTTGCTTTGATTGACGGTAGCATTATAAGATGATCTCTCACTAAATTATCAAGAAGTGTTCTCCCTGAGTATGCACCGTTGCGTAAGTTCTTCGTGCTGAGACACCACGTGATGATCGGGTGTGATAGGCTCTACGTTCAAATACAACGGGTGCAAAACAGTTGCACACGCGGAATACTCAGGTTATACTTGACGAGCCAAGCATATACAGATATGGCCTCGGGACACAGAGACCGAAAGGTCGAGCGTGAATCATATAGTAGATATGATCAACATAGTGATGTTCACCAATGAAACTACTCCATCTCACGTGATGATCGGACATGGTTTAGTTGATTTGGATCACGTAATCACTTAGAGGATTAGATGGATGTCTATCTAAGTGGGAGTTCTTAAGTAATATGATTAATTGAACTTAAATTTATCATGAACTTAGTCCTGGTAGTATTTTGCAAATTATGTTGTAGATCAATATCTCGCGTTGTTGCTTCCCTGTGTTTATTTTGATATGTTCCTAGAGAAAATTGTGTTGAAAGATGTTAGTAGCAATAATGCGGATTGGATCCGTGATCTGAGGTTTATCCTCATTGCTGCACAGAAGAATTATGTCCTTGATGCACCGCTAGGTGACGGACCTATTGCAGGAGCAGATGCAGATGTTATGAACGTTTGGCTAGCTCAATATGATGACTACTTGATAGTTTAGTGCACCATGCTTAATGGCTTAGAATCAGGACTTCAAAGACGTTTTGAACATCATGGAGCATATGAGATGTTCCAGGAGTTGAAGTTAATATTTCAAGCAAATACCCGAGTTGAGAGATATGAAGTCTCCAACAAGTTCTATAGCTAAAAGATGGAGGAGAATCGCTCAACTAGTGAGCATGTGCCCAGATTGTCTGAGTACTACAATCGCTTGAATCAAGTGGGAGTTAATCTTCCAGATAAGATAGTGATTGACAGAATTCTCTAGTCACCATCACCAAGTTAGTAGAACTTCGTGATGAACTATGATATGCAAGGGATAACGGAAACGATTCCCAAGCTCTTCGTAATGCGGAAATTGACGAAGGTAGAAATCGAGAAAAACATCAAATGTTGATGGTAGACAAGACCACTAGTTTCAAGAAAAGGGCAGAGGGAAGAAGGGGAACTTCAAGAAGAACAGCAAGCAAGTTGTTGCTCAAGTGAACAAACCCAAGTCTAGTCCTAAGCCTGAGACTAAGTGTTTCTACTGCAAAGGGACTAGTCACTGGAAGCAGAACTACCCCAAGTGATTTGCAAATAAGAAGGATGGCAAAGTGAACATAAGTATATTTGATATACATGTTATTGATGTGTACTTTACTAGTGTTTATAGCAACCCCTCAGTATTTGATACTAGTTCAGTTGCTAAGATTAGTAACTCGAAAAGGGAGTTGCAGAATAAACAGAGACTAGTTAAGGGTGAAGTGACGATGAGTGTTGGAAGTGGTTCCAAGATTGATATGATCATCATCGCACACTCCCTATACTTTCGGGATTAGTGTTGAACCTGAATAAGTGTTATTTGGTGTTTGCGTTAAGCATGAATATGATTTGATCATGTTTATTGTAATACGGTTATTCATTTAAGTAAGAGAATAAATTGTTGTTCTGTTTACATGAATAAAACCTTATATGGTTACACACCCAATGAAAATAGTTCGTTGGATCTCGGTCGTAGTGATACACATAATCATAATATTGAAACAAAAAGATGCAAAGTTAATAATGATAGTGTGACTTATTTGTAGCACTGCCGTTTAGGTCATATTGGTGTAAAGCGCATGAAGAAACTCCATGCTGATGGGATTTTGGAATCACTTGATTATGAATCACTTGATGCTTGCGAACCATGCCTCATGGGCAAGATGACTAAGACTCCGTTCTCCGGAGCGAGCAACTGACTTATTGGAAATAATACATACTGATGTATGCGGTCCGATGAGTGTTAAGGCTCACGGCAAGTATCATTATTTTCTGAACTTCACAGATGATTTGAGCAGATATGGGTATATCTACTTGATGAAACATAAGTCTGAAACATTTGAAAAGTTCAAAGAATTTCAGAGTGAAGTGGAAAATCATCGTGACAAGAAAATAAAGTTTCTACGATCTGATCGCGGAGACAAATATTTGAGTTACGAGTTTGGTCTTCAATTAAAACAATGTGGAATAGTTTCACAAACTCATGCCACATGGAACACCACAGCATAATGGTGTGTCCGAACGTCATAACCGTACTTTATTGGATATAGTGCAATCTATGATGTCTCTTACCGATCTACCACTATCGTTTTGGGGTTATGCATTAGAGACAGCTGCATTCACGTTAAAAGGGCACCATCTAAATCTGTTGAGACGACACCGTATGAACTGTGGTTTGGCAAGAAACCAAAGTTGTCGTTTCTTAAAGTTTGGGGTTGCGATGCTTATATGAAAAAGTTTCATCCTAATAAGCTCAAACCCAAATCGGAGAAATATGTCTTCATAGGATACCCAAAGGAGACAGTTGGGTACACCTTCTATCACAGATCCGAAGGCAATACATTCGTTGCTAAGAATGGAAGGAGTTTCTCTCGAAAGAAGTGAGTGGGAGGAAAGTAGAACTTGATGAGGTAACTGTACCTGCTCCATAATTGGAAAGTAGTTCATCACAGAAATCTGTTCCTGTGACTCCTGCACCAATTAGAGAGGAAGATAATGATGATGATCATGTAACTTCGGATCAAGTTACTACCAAACCTCATAGGTCAACCAGAGTGAGATCCGCACCAGAGTGGTACGGTAATCCTATTCTGGAGGTCATGTTACTTGAATATGACGAACCTACGAACTATGAGGAAGCGATGATGAGCCCAGATTCCGATAAATGGCTTGATGCCATGAAATCTGAGATAGGATCCATGTATGAGAACAAAGTGTGGACTTTGGTGGACTTGCCCGATGATCGGCAAGCCATTGATAATAAATGGATCTTCAAGAGGAAGACGGACACTGATAGTAGTGTTACTATCTACAAAGCTAGAATTGTCGCAAAAGTTTTCGACAAGTTCAAGGTGTTGACTACGATGAGAGTTTCTCACTCGTATCTATGCTTAAGTCTGTCCGAATCATGTTAGCAATTGCCGCATTTTATGAAATCTGGCAAATAGATAAACAAAACTGCATTCCTTAATGGATTTATTAAAGAAGAGTTTTATGTGATTCAACAAGAAGGTTTTGTCAATCCTAAAGGTGCTAACAAAATATGCAAGCTCCAGCGATCCATTTATGGACTGGTGCAAGCATCTCGGAGTTGGAATGTACGCTTTGATAAGTTGATCAAAGCATATAGTTTTATACAGACTTGCGGTGAAGCCTGTATTTACTAGAAAGTGAGTGGGAGCACTAAAACATTTCTGATAAGTATATGTGAATGACATATTGCTGATCAGAGATAATGTAGAATTATTCTGCAAAGCATAAAGGAGTGCTTGAAAGGAGTTTTTCAAAGAAAGACCTCGTTGAAGCTGCTTACATATTGAGCATCAAGATCTATAGAGATAGATCAAGACGCTTGATAAGTTTTTTCAATAAGTACAAACCTTGACAAGATTTTGAAGTAGTTCAAAATGGAACAGTCAAAGAAAGAGTTCTTGCCTGTGTTACAAGGTGTGAAATTGAGTAAGACTCAAACCCCGACCACGGCAGAAGATAGAAATAGAATGAAAGTCATTCACTATGCCTCAGCCATATATAGGTTCTATAAAGTATGCCATGCTATGTACCAGATCTATTGTATACCCTACACTGTGTTAAGAAAGGGAGTACGATAGTGATCTAAGAGTAGATCACTGGACAGCGGTCAAAATTATCCTTAGTGGAATAAGGAAATATTTCTCAATTATGGAGGTGACAAAAAGGTTCGTCGTAAAAAGTTACGCCGATGCAAGTTTTGACACAGATCTGGATGACTCTAAGTCTCGATCTAGATACATATTGAAAGTGGGAGCAATTAGCTAGAGTAGCTCCATGCAGAGCATTGTAGACATAGAATTCGCAAAATACTTACGGATCTGTATGTGACAGACCCGTTGACTAATATTATCTCACAAGCAAAACATGATCACACCTTAGTACTCTTTTGGTGTTAATCACATAAATGATGTGAACTAGATTATTGACTCTAGTAAACCCTTTGGGTATAGGTCACATGACGATGTGAACTATGGGTGTTAATCACATGGTGATGTGAACTATTAGTGTTGAATCACATGGCGATGTGAACTAGATTATTGACTCTAGTGCAAGTGGGACTGAAGGAAATATGCCCTAGAGGCAATAATAAAGTTATTATTTATTTCCTTATATCATGATAAATGTTTATTATTCATGCTAGAATTGTATTAACCGGAAACATAATACATGTGTGAATACATAGACAAACAGAGTGTCACTAGTATGCCTCTACTTGACTAGCTCGTTAATCAAGATGGTTATGTTTCCTAACCATGAACAAAAGAGTTGTTATTTGATTAACGGGATCACATCATTAGTTGAATGATCTGATTGACATGACCCATTCCATTAGCTTAGACCCGATCGTTTAGTATGTTGCTATTGCTTTCTTCATGACTCATACATGTTCCTATGACTATGAGATTATGCAACTCCCGTTTGCCGGAGGAACACTTTGTGTGCTACCAAACGTCACAACGTAACTGGGTGATTATAAAGGTGCTCTACAGGTGTCTCCAAAGGTACATGTTGGGTTGGCGTATTTCGAGATTAGGATTTGTCACTCTGATTGTCGGAGAGGTATCTTTGGGCCCTCTCGGTAATACACATCACTGAAGCCTTGCAAGCATTGCAACTAATGAGTTAGTTGCGGGATGATGTATTACGGAACGAGTAAAGAGACTTGCCGGTAACGAGATTGAACTAGGTATTGAGATACCGACGATCGAATCTCGGGCAAGTAACATACCGATGACAAAGGGAACAAGTATGTTGTTATGCGGTCTGACCGATAAAGATCTTCGTAGAATATGTAGGAGCCAATATGGGCATCCAGGTCCCGCTATTGGTTATTGACCAGACGTGTCTCGGTCATGTCTACATTGTTCTCGAACCGTAGGGTCCGCACGCTTAAGGTTTCGTGACAGTTATATTATGAGTTTATGAGTTTTGATGTAACGAAGGAGTTCGGAGTCCCGGATGAGATCGGGACATGACGAGAGTCTCCAAATGGTCGAGACGTAAAGATTGATATATTGGACGAACTATATTCGGACATCGGAAAGGTTCCGAGTGATTCGGGTATTTTTCGGAGTACCGGGTAGTTACGGGAGAAGCAATGGGCCTTGATGGGGCTTTAGTGGGAAGAGGAGAAAAGGGCCAAGGGGCTGCTGCGCCCCCCCTCCCCTCTGGTCCAAATTGGACTAGGGGGAAAAGGGGGCCCGGCCACCTCTCCTTCTCCTCCACTTCCTTCCTCCCTTCCTCCCCTCTTGGTGGATTCCTACTAGGACTTGGAGTCCTAGTAGGACTCCACATCCTGGCCGCACCAATTGCCTTGGCCGGCCTCCTCCTCCTCCTCCATCCTTTATATACTGAGGCAAGGGGCACCCCATAGAACACAAGTTGATCCACGTGATCTTCCTTAGCCGTGTGCGGCGCCCCCAGCCACCATAGTCCCGATAATATTGTAGCGGAGTTTAGGCGAAGCCCTGCTGCAGTAGTACATCAAGATCGTCACCACGCCGTCGTGCTGATGGAACTCTTCCCCGACACTTTGCTGGATCGGAGTCCGGGGATCGTCATCGAGCTGAACATGTGCTAGAACTCGGAGGTGCCATAGTTTCGGTGCTTGATCGGTCGGATCGTGAAGACGTACGACTACATCAACCAAACGATTCCGTTGTCGATCTACTAGGTATGTAGATCACACTCTCCCCTCTCGTTGCTATGCATCACATGATCTTGCGTGTGCGTAGGAAAACTTTGAAATTACTACGTTCCCCAACAGTTCCCTGTAGGTGAGGTCTGGTTGCACGTCAATGTCTTCATGAGATACCTGCTTCTCTGGGTTGCTTACACATTTCTTCAACTGTGAGACATGGAATACGTCGTGGACGTCTGACAGCTCCTTGGGTAGGTCTAGCTGGTAGGCTACGGTGCCTCACCGTGCAACCATGCAGAAGGGCTTCATAGTTCGGCTGTGGCCTGGAGAGGCCCTGCCTGGGAGCTACTTCGGACTGGTGCGGCGGCTGGTGGAGGCTTGTCCAAGGCTCGAGGTCATCAAGTGCTCCGTCTGCATTGAAGGTGCCCGTAGGGCCCTTGCCCGTGCAAATGTGTACTGGGGTAAGCTGGACGGTGAGAAGCTTGTGAAGGATGGGCCGCCGCCGGGGAAGGAGCATCGCAAGCCCGAGAACTATTACAAGGATGTTCTTACTGGTGCCCGCCTTGTGGCGGATGAATGTACCAAGGATGTAATTTTTGAATGAACTCGCTCGTGTTATCCTGTGCGCTGAAAACTTGTTCATATGCGCTAAGCAATGCTTGAATTTAAAATATTACTTTCTGTGCGGCCGTTTATCAAAAAATTGAGAGATGGCCAATCGTCGGCTTCTGCCCCCATGCCACTAGTGCTGGGGTGTTCGGGATAAACCTGAGCGCTCTTTTTCCCATGATTGGGTCCGTCGAGGGAGGCGGTCAGCACAACGAACAAGGCAATCAGACTATAATGCTTGAACTCTCTCACTTAGCCATAGAACTCTACAATTTTAAATTTTGGCGAAGCCCCTAGTATTCGGAAGACCGAGTTCGGGGCGCTATCCACGCCTTGGCCGGACAAAGCCGGTTCCTTGCTCGAAGCGGCATAAGCCTTTAAGGACTCGAAAAACCTCTCGAACAGCGACCGGTCTCTCGCCTCATCATGACAGTCAGTTTTAGCTTTCTCCACTGAGGTGCTCGGCCCAGCTCAACTGGGGCACAATCGCAGTGGTTCTCCTAGTGCTACCTTAGCCAATATAGCGGAGCGTAAGGCACCAAAACATAGGAGCCGGGCAAACCCAACTATTGACCCAAATCATGATTCAGAGCCGATGCATATAGTGCTATAAGTTCGGAGTGCCACACTTGTGAAAGTGGACGGACTTCTCACGCCATATTGATGGGTACTGAAGCCCCTGGCGTATTTTGCCGTACCACAGTGTACGGATGCAGCATGTTATTAATAAACATATATATAAAAGGAGGGTAATGCAAAAAATAGACAAAAAGCTATGCATTGTTCATAGAAAGGCTGCTATGAAAGCGGAACGATACAAATAGTGCGATAAGCAAAAGAAATTGGACTATTTAACATGTCCTGGCCAGGGGCAGGCCGCGGAATTGTATTAAAAAATAGGTATACTGCTCGCAATAGAGACCACCTGGGAGTTCCATAATGCGGCATGGCTTGTCTGCTTCCCTGGATCTTGCATCGTTTGTGCGGCAGTTGAATTGCCGAACGGGTCGTCCGAAGTATGGAGTCCTGAGAGTAAGAGAAAGAAAAGAAGGAATCCGGCAGCCCCTGGTGCGGTTTAGGCCGTATTTCGGGCGTGCCGTGATAGTGCCCCTTCCCCTGTGCCCATGGTATTTCAAGAGCGTAGTTATGTACGCGAAGCACTGGTTTCACAATATCACGAGGGCTAGGGTTGGGGCCGCATTGCTACGCTAGCTCGGAACGTGCCAGGCGGTCTTGTTGTAGGGTACTCCGGGCGCGCTTGACAGTGTCCGGCTTTTTGAAGGCCGAACTGGAGAACTGCCTAGAGAGGCTGCTTTGTACTTCTGCTGCGAGTGCTGCCGTGTGCTCCTCCATTCGGAGGGAGCGTTCAGTGTTCCCATTGACCGTGATTACTCCTCTAGGGCCTGGCATCTTGAGCTTGAGGTATGCATAGTGCGGTACCGCGTTGAATTTTGCGAATGCGGTTCGCCTGAGAAGTGCGTGATAGC
The DNA here is from genome assembly GCF_003073215.2 of Triticum urartu. NCBI lineage: Eukaryota > Viridiplantae > Streptophyta > Magnoliopsida > Poales > Poaceae > Triticum > Triticum urartu. The sequence goes on from NC_053025.1 coordinate 592,709,775, forward strand.
CACTACGGAACTGGACTATGTCGAAGATTAACTCCTCGCTTCAGAAGTTATCCGGAGATCCGAAGACCACTTCCAGTGTAACCGAGCCTATAAAGTTGGCTTCTACACCTGGTATGACGCCTTTAAAGTTCGTTTTGGTGGGCTTGATCCTCGAGGGATCTATGCCCATCTTTCGCACTGTATCCTGGTAAAGCAGGTTCAGGCTGTTGCCGCCGTCCATGAGGACTCTTGTGAGATGAAATCCGTCAATGATTGGGTCTAGAACCAATGCGGCGAAGCCGCCGTGACGGATGCTAGTGGGGTGGTCCCTTCGATCAAAGGTGGTCGGGCAGGAGGACCATGAGTTGAACTTTGGGGCGACCGGCTCCATCGCATATATGTCCCGTAACGCACGCTTCCGCTCCCTCTTGGGGATGTGGGTTGCGTATATCATGTTCACCGTCCGCACTTGCGAGGGAAATCCCTTCTGTCCACTATTGTTCGGCAGCCTGGGCTCCTCCTCGTCGTCGCTATGCAGCCCCTTGTCTTTGTTTTCGGCTCTTAACTTGCCTGCCTACTTGAACACCCAACAGTCCCTGTTGGTGTGATTGGCTGGCTTTTCGGGGGTGCCGTGTATCTGGCACAAGCGGTTGAGTATTCGGTCCAAACTGGACGGGCCCTGAGTTTTTCTTTTGAATGGCTGTTTCCGCTGACCGGATTTGTAGCCTCGGAATCCGGCATTAACTGACGTATCCTCGTTGCTGTCGCCGTTAACGTGGCACTTTTGTTTGTTCCGACGCGACCTGTCACTTTTGTCCTTGGTATTCGAATTACCAGTGTTCTTGGTTAAGTTGTTACTGCGAGCTAGCGAGCTATCTTCTCCCGCGCAAAAGTGGGTCATGACTGTCGTGAGGGCTGCCATAGATTTCGGCTTTTCCTATCCCAGGTGCCGGGCCAGCCACTCATCACGGATATTATGCTTGAAGGCCGCTAAGGCCTCTGTGTCTGGACAGTCGACTATCTGGTTTTTCTTTGTTAGGAACCGTGTCCAGAATTGCCTGACCGATTCTTCTGGCTACTGAATTATGTGGCTTAGGTCATCGGCGTCCGGTGGTCGCACATAAGTGCCCTGGAAGTTGTCAAGGAATGCGGCTTCCAGGTCCTCCCAAGAACCGATTGAGTCTGCTGGCAAGCTGTTAAGCCAATGCCGGGCCGGTCCCTTAAGTTTGAGTGGGAGGTATTTGATGGCGTGTAGATCATCACCGCAGGCCATGTGGATATGAAGGAGATAATCCTCGATCCATACCGCAGGATCTGTTGTGCCATCGTACGATTCGATGTTTACGGGTTTGAAGCCCTCAGGGATTTTATGATCCATTACTTCATATGTGAAGCATAGTGGGTGTGCGGCACCTCTGTATTGGGCTATATCACGACGCAGCTCGAAGGAGCTTTGTCTGTTGAGTTTGGCCCGGCCGGATTCATTGCGTCCGGAGTGACGATCACCGTCACGTGCCGTGGGGCGCCTGCGCGATCCGTAGATCGATCTTGTTTGCCTTGCCTTGTCCTCTAGTATGTCGCGCAGGTCGGGCGCATTTTCCCGTGCCTTAGTATGCTTGATGCGGTGCCGGGGCATGGTTTGAGTGGAGGGCCAAAAGGCCTCTCTGTCATGGCCACGAGGTGGCCAGTCGGCCATGTCATGCACTGGTGATGTAGGTGCTTCCTCCTCTAGTCGGGGGAGCAGCCTGCGCTTTGGGTAACTTTTGGAGGGGCGTTCGAGTTCATACTCTTCGGTCGCGAGGACTTCAGTCCATTTGTCAGCTAGCAAATCCTGATTAGCTCTAAGTTGTTGCCGCTTTTTCTTGAGGCTGCTTGTCGTGGCCAAAGCCTGCGTTTAAAATGCTCTTGTTCGGCGGGATCCTCTGGCACGACGAACTCGTCGTCGTCGAGGCTTGCCTCGTCTTCGGAGGGAGGTGTATAATTATCGTCCTCAACCTCTTTATCCGCCGCCCTCTCGTGAGGGCTGGCTTCTCTGTCCTCCTGTGCCGAATTTTGCTGGAGGGGGTGTTCTTCGGCGCTATCCGGAGTAGTATTATCTCCCGTGCCGAAATCACCGTTTTTGCTTTGGCGGGATTTAGAGCGGCACCGCTGACGCCGGCGCTTGGGCTGTTTCTTAGAGGTATCGTCCACTACTGTTCCATCGCCATCTCCATCCTTTGGAGTGTCCACCATATATATGTCATATGATGAGGTGGCCTTCCAACGCCCTACAGGTGCTGGTTCTTGTTCGTCTCCTGCATCGTCGTCCATGCCGTCGATGTCTTCGGAGTCAAAGTCAAGCATGTCGGTTAAGTCGTCGACAGTGGCTACGAAGTGGCACTACAAGAAATATGTCAACTTATGACCTTCTATCAGTGACCCTCGAAGAATTGGTCATAAATTTATGACCATTTTAGACCAATTGGTCAAAAGCTGTTCAGGGGGCTCCAAACCCTAAACCATTGCAACCATTTTGGTCAGAAAGGTCGTAATTTCCTTACACGAAATGGTCACAAAGCAAACAGTGCTAGTCCGCTGCCTTATTTCTAGTTGTTAATGACCAATATAGATGGTCATAGCCTTGTAGATTGTGGTGGGTTGTGATGACTAGGCGCCATCTCATCAGTTTTGCCTATGTGTCATGTCCATGTGGCAGTTTTTGCCCTAGGTTGTGAAGCAACCTATATTTCTATCATTCCCAAAATTCCCAAAAAAATCTCATAAATTCTTTGGGGCATATCTTCATCAAATATGTAAAAATCGTTCCTTGCCTAGTTCAAAACTAATTCAAGAATATTCATTTTCCTATTTTGTTCACAACAACACTTTATGAAGGAAGTGCTATTTATATATTCTTGATTGCCCTCAGAATTTTTGGGAACTCTTTCCTATCCAAATCATTACCGCATGACAAAATTCAGCTCCATTTGCCTAGCAAATCTTCCTCGACAAATTTCCAAAGTTTTTGTCCACCTAGAAGCATTGTGAAGGAAGTACCTTTTTTATATCTCTAAATGACATGAAATTTATACAGTTCCTTCATATGCCCAAATTATCACCCTCCTCCAAATTGCAGCTCAATCAAGTCATCTATGTGAGCCCAGGTTCAATTTATATTTTATGGCCAAATTGGCACGTTGCAAAGCAAGTGTTATATAGACCCCTCCTATTACCCTCAAACTTTTCAGGCACTCTTCCATACCCAAATCATTGCCACATGATAATATTCAGCTCAATTTTCCTAGTAAATCTTTCTCGGAAAATTTCCAAAGTTTCTACCTCGAGAGAAGCTTTGTGAAGTAAGTACTAGCTAGGCTTACCCAAATGATCTGAAAATTTACCAGCGCATGACCATACTTAAGTAACTTACCTACACCAATTTTGAGCTCATTTCATTCATCCAATCTCTCTCACTAGTTTTCCCAAGTTTCTATCCATAGAAGAGCATTGTGAAGGAAGTACTACTTTGGCATGTACAAATGGTATCAATTTTCTGCAATGCTTTCCTATGCCCAAATAACCATCCTCCACAAAATTTCAGCTCACACCATTCATTATTTTGAGCCCAGCTTCAACATTCATATTTTTGTCCAGCGTGGTACTTTGCAAAGCAAGTACCACCTAGGATCCTCCTTTTGAGCTAAAAATTTGTGAAGACATTCTCCTTAGTAGATGATCATCCTCAGCCAAAACTCACGCCCATTGGCCATGTGCATTTCCCGTACCGCTAATCAAACACTTGGTTGCTAATTCATGTTTGAGCATCGATCGGTCTCCTCGTGAGAATCTTATGTTCTAATTTTCTTCCTAGCATCAACCTGGGAAGTTCCCAACCCACTAAACATGCCTAGGCCACCCAGAACACATGGCAACATTACGGTCACGCGGTGACCACGCGACGGGCATGCGAGTTTACGCGCTCTAGAGTTGGGGCCCTCGGCCACCGCCCAAACCTTGACGTATCGCCACCAAACCATCTATTTATGATTAAATAGGTCCTTATGTAACTAGAAATGATTTTTGGAAAAAATAAATAGCAAACTATGAGGCAGCTGCAGTTCAAATTTTACCTGCTTCCAGCTGAATCGACGGAAATTTTTCTTTTTCACGAGAGGTGAATCAAAAAATTTTACTACAAACCATTTTGTCAATTGTTCATTAAATATGTCCTAGTATTTTAGAAAATTGATTTGGTCCAATTTTGCAACAATTATTTGGTAGTTCCTTCACAAAAAAACCTCCTTTTGGGCACTCGAAAAATGAAAAATGGTTTTTTCGTCCAAAGAAAATGAAAACTTCCTTAGGCAACATTGTTTGCCATTCCAATATGCACCCTTGTGCACAATATGAGATCATTTGAACAAACTATGCCACGAATGTGGCCATAAGATTGATCATTTGGCTTGAAAGCCATGAATCTTCACAGATGATAGCTCATTTCTGAGAACACTTTTTTAAAATAATTGCTGTATTACAAGTTTATTATTTTTCCTAGGAACTTGGCCACATATAATGACACAATGCGAAGGTTTCCCAATTTTTTGATTTTTTTTTGAATTTTTTATGCCCGTTTCAAAATGCGGTCAAAACGGCGGGAATGACCGTTCCTAGCTAGTGGTTGAATCTTGGATTTTTTTTTGGTGTTTCTCTGATTAAATAGATACTTACGTACCTAGAAATTATTTTTGAAAAAAATAAAGAGCAAACTACAAGGTAGCTATAGTTCAAATTTGACCCGCTTCCAGCTGAATCGGCGGAAATTTGTCTTTTTCATGAGAGGTGGATCAAAACTTTTTACACCCAACCATTTTGTCAATTGTGCATTAAATATGGCCTAGTATTTTAGAAAAATGATTTGGTCCAATTTTGCAACAATTATTTGGTAGTTCCTTCACAAAAAAACCTCCTTTTGGGCACTCGAAAAATGGAAAATGGTTTTTTCGTCCAACGAAAATGAAAACTTCCTTAGGCAACATTGTTTGCCATTCCAATATGCACCCTTGTGCACAATATGAGATCATTTGAACAAATTATGCCATGAATGTGGCCATAAGATTGATCATTTGGCTTGAAAGCCATTGATCTCCACACGTGATAGCTCGTTTCTGAGAACACTTTTTTAAAATAATTGTCGTATTACAAGTTTGTTATTTTTCCTCGGAACTTGGCCACATATAATGACACAATGCGAAGGTTTCCCAATTTTTTGATTTTTTTTGAATTTTTTATGCCCGTTTCAAAATGCGGTCAAAACGGCGGGAATGACCGTTCCTAGCTAGTGGTTGAATCTTGGAATTTTTTTGGTGTTTCTCTGATTAAATAGGTACTTATGTACCTAGAAATGATTTTTGGAAAAAATAAATAGCAAACTATGAGACAGCTGCAGTTCAAATTTGACCCGCTTCCAGCTGAATCGGTGGAAATTTGTCTTTTTCACGAGAGGTGGATCAAAACTTTTTACACCCAACCATTTTGTCAATTGTGAATTAAATATGGCTTAGTATTTTAGAAAAATGATTTGGTCCAATTTTGCAACAATTATTTGGGAGGTCCTTCACAAAAAAACCTCCTTTTGGGCACTCGAAAAATGGAAAATGGTTTTTTCGTCCAACAAAAATGAAAACTTCCTTAGGCAACATTGTTTGCCATTCCAATATGTTCCCTTGTGCACAATATGAGATCATTTGAACAAACTATGCCATGAATGTGGCCATAAGATTGATCATTTGGCTTGAAAGCCATTGATCTCCACACGTGATAGCTCGTTTCTGAGAACACTTTTTTAAAATAATTGTCGTATTACAAGTTTTTTATTTTTCCTGGGAACTTGGCCACATATAATGACACAATGCGAAGGTTTCCCAATTTTTTGATTTTTTTTTGAATTTTTTATGCCCGTTTCAAAATGCGGTCAAAACGACGGGAATGACCGTTCCTAGCTAGTGGTTGAATCTTATAATTTTTTTAGTGTTTCTCTGATTAAATAGATACTTATGTACCTAGAAATGATTTTTTTGAAAAAATAAAGAGCAAACTATGAGGTAGCTGCGGTTCAGATTTAACCCGCTTCTAACTGAATCGGCGGAAATTTGTCTTTTTCACCAGAGGTGGATCAAAACTTTTTACACCCAACCATTTGGTCAATTATGCATTAAATATGACCTAGTATTTTTGAAAAATGATTTGGTGCAATTTTGCAATAATTATTTGGTAAGTTCTTCACAAAAAAACATCATTTGGGGCACTCGAAAAATGATTAAAAATAGCTAGAAAGATGAGAAATGCGTACAAATTGGTCCTTATCCATAAAATGTGGTCTAACTCTAGTGAAAATTTGTGTGGTACCCTTTTGCAAAATATTTTTGATAGCTACTTCACAAAACCCCTCTAGTTTTTGTACTTGGAAACTCTTTTAAATCACTGATTTTCCGAACCAATCAGAACCATTCCCACGGATCGATGACATGGCACTCATCCATCCATCCATCTCACCATCCCACATCCATCCGTCCATCCACCCCACCGCAGCACAAACCCTAGCTCACATCACACCCCTTCCCCCATCGCCTCCCGATCCAATCTCACCCCGCCGCCTCCCGATCCACCGCCGACCTCGCCGTCCTCCTCACTCACCGCCGACCTCGCTGTCCTCCTCACCCACCGCTGCCGACCTCGTCCCTCCCTCCCCTCACCATCTCTCCCTCGTCTCACCTCACCGCGAGCCCCGCAACCCAATCCATCGCCGCCTCCCTTCCAGATCCATCGCCGCCACCGCCACCTCCCTCCGGCGGAGCTCGCCGTCGTTCATGGCCTCCCCCACGCCCCCCTCCTCTCGCCCCTCCCCTTCCCTCACCACCCAACCGAACCAACCAGCCCACCAACCCGAAGAGAAAAGCGAGCGGAGGCGAGATGGTGACCGGACGCGAGGCCGGCGAGGCGGCGCCGGGGGACGAGGAGGAGCAGAGGGAGTGGGCAGATCTGACGCCGGTGTGCCTGGCGGAGGCGTTTCCTCTCCAATCCCGTTGGCTGGAGATCCACTCGAGCTCCCCCGTGATTCATCTCCAATCCCGCCGCCGTCCCCGGCTCCTCACCACAAGCTCCAGCAAGCCCGCCCTCCCCGCGCCCCTCAGCAGCGGCCGCCGCGCCCTGCGGCTCGCGAGGCGACGAGCTCCGCAGCGCCTCCGACGACCGCGCCCAGAGGCCGCTGCCGTCCTGGCGGCGTGCCTAGGCCCCGCGGCGCCGGACCAGCCCGGGTGGGTGCCCCTCGTCCCCACTTGTTTTCCCCCTCCGATCCGATCGATCCGCAGGAGGCTGTAGCTGACCCCCTCTCTCACCTCGCCTTATGGATGCAGATCCGTCAAGGGATACACCATCGCCGGTTGGGGAGCAGGATCTGGCGCTGGGGTTCAAGGTCAACGCCAAGGGCACTGCTGCTGCACGCCTTCATCAGCGTCAACACCTTCTTCAGTGAGACTGGTGCTGGGAAGCATGTCCCTCGTGCTGTTTTCGTTGATCTTGAGCTCACAGTGATTGATGAGGTGAGGACTGGCACTTCTTCAGTGAGATTGGTGCTGGGAAGCATGTACTACTTGTTGCAGCGTTACCCTTCTAAGTTTACCGGGCTCGATAAGGCATTAAGTGTCTTTAAGATTGCTGTTAGGACAATACTGCAATTCAGATTGTGAGCATATCACTTATTCCTGAGCAGAATGGTAGTATTTGCTTTAAGCAGAGTAGAAAAATGTTCAGTGTTAATTTGTTGTGTATATACGAGTAGCTCAAAACTTGTTGCCAAAAATAGAATAACTCATGTCTTGCTTGAACTAGACAAGGAAGACCTAATCAAGCTGAGTCTGAGTGAGTGGTAAACAATATAGAGCTCGGACGCTAATCAAGCTGATTTAACTAGTAGATGTCTAGATTAAACCTGTCCATTATTAACCCCTGCTCCTTGATGATGTCGAGCTCCACATCCACAATATGTAAACGTGTCAACGTTAATATTGCACTGATCCTTACTGTTTTGTTGGCTTTAGTTAACTTTTTTTCATATAATAAAAACGTGATCTCGTTATACAATTTTGGGTTCTGTCAACTAATAGTTTGGAAAGCCTACAAGCCCTCTTATAGTTAACTAAAAGGTTGTTGAACATTTTTAACAACTGACTGTTGGACATTCCCATGCTGTACATCACTGATAATGTACAACTTGGTACAAAATTGGTCTGATATTAGTTTTATATCACAAAAGTAGGGAGGTTCCTGCTGCTTATTAGTATCAGCTTTGGATTATTACTGTGTTTGGTTCACCACTGTACTGATTATCTTGGTGAGCATTTGTTTAATAACTGGAATACATTGTCTGCTGGGAACTCTATTTACCTTTGCGTACTATTACAAATGTCTGTGAGGGTCCTTTGTGCTACTACTATAATTCCATTCATGATTTCTGCACATAGATTTCTCATCCTGCTATAAAATTGCTTGTGCCTGAATCTGTTTGCCGTTGCTAGTCAGAAGTCGATTATTACTGGTGTGTTCAAGATTCTATTTCTATAATCTAAAATATGTGTTAATTCTGATACAGCGTAAAGAGCTATGTGACCCCTCCTGGATGGGGCTTCGGTTGGACCTCTGATTAGGCTCCCCATAGACTTTGACCCAAGGTAAACACGAATTTGCTTTTATTGTTGCTGCACATGTCCCTGTCTTATAGAGAATAGTTTATGAGCAAACCCTGTGGTAACAAAACCATATGTCATGGGAGTGTGACACGTACTGTTTGTGAATGCCTGTGATTGGATTATTGGATATCTGCTGATTATATGTCCTTGTCCATCATTGTCTGGTTGTTCTTGCAAGCATTATTAGTTAGGTTGTGTAGGTGCCAAATTCTGCTTCTAGATTAGTCTATTGTACCTGGGCCCTTCGCGGTGGGGTTTGGACCCTGTGTCTGGGTTATTGTTATTGAACTTTGGGCCTGGGCATGGACTTTTTGGGCCTTCATTTTTGTTGGTGGTTCTGAATTTGTGTACCTACAGTTCTACAAAATTGATATGACTGATTGTTTTGTTACTTGGACAATAACTTGCTATTTATGTACCTCTAGTTCTAGTTTGTTGCTTCTCAATGCTCACATTCGTTTCTCATCCTTGCTATTTATGTTGGCTGACATAACTTGCCTGTTGCTCTTATGCGACCAGCATCCTCATGACAGGGTTTGTCGGAACCGCCATCGCTTTAGGGTGCTTCTCCGGCGCCGCCATCATCACCAAGCGCAGGGAGTACCTGTACCTCGGTGGCCTGACCTCTTCTGGCATGTCGATCCTTCGACATGAAACTGTATGCTCGGTTTCTTCTCTTCCTTTTGGTGCGCATGCCATTACTGCATGGTGACCACGTAGGTAAAGCTTGCAAGTCGATGGCAGTTAGAATTGGCGACTGGAAAGAAGCGCACACCTAGGTCGATCTATCTGCTGGTCGCTGCGAGCATTTTTTCTTCTAGTGTGGTCCAGGCCAATGGCAGCATGCATACATTTATATTTACTAGAAATGCATGCATTTCTTTAAATGCATGACAAACAAAAGTCGTTGCTGCTAGGATAGGACATAGCAGTAGCTTGCTGGCTAGCTAGTGTATGTTGAATTGTTGATCAACTCGCCTTTGGGCTGGCTGCTAGTACACCTACGTATAGCTACCTAGGTAGGAGTAGCTATGTGGCGCATGTAGTGGATTATTAAAATATTACAATCTCTTGATCAGCAATGAAAAGCATCGAGATGCAGCTTTATACTGGCATGCGAGCATATGCATGCAGCATGTTGTGTATGTGCACACTTGTGTACATCGGTAGCAACAATATGCAGTGATGGTGCCAACTATATGGATGAAGCTTATAAACCAAGCATGCATGCACAGTAGTGATGGTTTTGCTAGTAAAAATATACCAGCACTTACATAGTATACACTGGGTGCCAACATTTGTGATTCCTGTCAATATGGTCTGACCAACTATGCTTAATGGTGTTGTGTCCTCTTGCAGCTCAAGAACGCAATTGACAAGAAGAGGAAGAGGATGTCCTGAACGTTTCTCCCGCACATCGTAGATACCACCATCGCGGCCTTGTAGGAATTAAGCTGGCGATGTGCCACCCTTGTGTATCTGTTTTTGATTGTATGTGGAAGTTGGATGTGCATACGTGTATTTGCTCTTGTGAGTATTTGACTGGATGATCTTTGGATTTAATCAGTTAATAGAAAGATTTATTGATATTTTGTTGTTCAAATGTGTACATTGAAATCTGTGAATGAAAAATACTAAATGTTCTACTTGACAAAATAATATTTGGGCTCTAAAAAGGCTGCGGCCCAAACTATAGTGGATCAGAACCTTGTGCATTTCTGAAAAACCAGAAAAATAGGCTTAATGAAATGGTCCTAAAAAAGGCCATGGCCCAAAATAAAAAAGGCCAAATTGTTGGGCCAGGCCCATGTAGCTAGAGAAAATTAATAGAGAAAATATACAGTAAAAAGGCCGAATTGTTGGGCTAGGCCCATGTAGAAAATCGAATTGGACCAGGCTGAATCTTGTGCCACGTCAGATTGCCACGCTGGATGCCTACGTGGCCTGGGGAGGTTGCTAGTGACCAAAACAGAACAATAGGCTTATTTTTGTCATAAATGTTTGCGACCATTCCAGAAGAAAGGTCGCTATAGTCAGTTTACGACGCCCAGCTTTTGACCTTATGTTTTTGGTCACAAAAAGGTCATAAATGGAAATTTGTGACCATTCAGTGACCAATAGTGGTGGTCATAAGTTGACGTATTTCTTGTAGTGTGGGTGGTGTGTGGGTTTTGAATTTCTTCATCGTCCGTATCCCAACCTTGCTGACCGTAGTCCGGCCAGGGCTCTCCTGATAAAGAGAGAGACTTTAGAGAATTCAGGATGTCGCCAAAGGGCGAGTGCTGAAAGATGTCCGCGGCGGTGAACTCCATTATCGATGCCCAATCGGATTCGATCGGCGGGGGCGCGGGGGGTTCGGAGTTCGGAGAGGAATCCGGATCCTCGAAGTCACGGGCCATGCGGAGTGCGGGGCTGGAGTTCGGCTCGATCGCCTCTGAGATCACAGCCCCTGAGGCAGCGTCCAACCGCTGATCCTCGATTGGTGCAGTAGGCTCCGAATCAATGGTCGGAACCGATGCGTGTGCGGCCTTCAAAGTGCTGTTCGGCAGCAGAGCTATATCATGCCCGTCGAGACAGTGCAGCGCGCTTGGCTGTGGCTCGAATCCGTCGAAGATCAAGTCCCCGCGGATGTCAGCCGTGTAGTTTAGGCTTCCAAACCTGACCTAATGGCCAGGGGCGTAGCTTTCGATCTGCTCAAGGTGGCCAAGCGAGTTGGCCCGCAGTGCGAAGCCGCCGAAGACGAAGATCTGTCCGGGGAGAAGAGTCTCACCCTGGACTGCATCGTTGTTGATGATCGAAGAAGCCATCGGGCCTGAAAGCGATGACACAGAGGAACTCTCAATGAAAGCACCAATGTCGGTGTCAAAACCGGCGGATCTCGGGTAGGGGGTCCCGAACTGTGCGTCTAGGCCGGATGGTAACAGGAGACAAGGGACACAATGTTTTACCCAGGTTTGGGCCCTCTTGATGGAGGTAAAACCCTACGTCCTGCTTGAATAATATTGATGATATGGGTAGTACAAGAGTAGATCTACCATGAGATCAAGGAGGCTAAACCCTAAAAGCTAGCCTATGGTATGATTGTTGTATGATGAAGTTGTCCTACGGACTAAAACCCTCCGGTTTATATAGACACCGGAGAGGGTTAGGGTTACACAAAGTCGGTTACAATGGTAGGAGATCTTGAATATCTGCATTGCCAAGCTTGCCTTCCACGCCAAGGAAAGTCCCATCCGGACCGGGACGGAGTCTTCAATCTTGTATCTTCATAGTCCTGGAGTCCGGCTGAAGGTATAGTCCGGCTACCCGGACACCCCCTAATCTAGGACTCCCTCAGAAAGCCTCACACGCAACGATGAACACTGAAATAGTGAGGAAGGAGTTTGGGGCTAGATCATGGAAATCTAGCCCGTAATAGAACATGAGTCCGCGGATGAAAGGGTGGAGAGAAAACCCTAACCCACAGATGAAACGGGGGATGAACACTACCCTCTCATTGTGCTTTGGGGTGGGGACGATTTTCCCCTTGGCCGGAAGCCGGTGGGCGATTTCTTTCGCCAGGTACCCGGCCTCCCGAAGATCGGTGATGTCCTTCTCCTTGACGGAGGAGGCCATCCACTTGCCCTGCGCTCCAGATCCAGACATGGTCGAGTGCTTTCTTGAGGCGGAGAGGATGAGGACTTGGGCACTAGAGCTCGAGAATGGGAGGGCGGAGAGAGAAAGAAGGTGTGGGTGAAAGAAGGGAGTCCTTATCTCCTTATAAAGGCAGTGAATATCAAGCGCCTCCCCACTCACCTTAAAACTCGCCTGTTCCCAAGGGTTGTGCAAACGGCACAGTTGGATTACCCATGCTCGTATTGATGAGAATCCAGTAATAAGGGGACACGATCTCTGCTTTGACAAGATGTGCCAATGAGACCGCATCTCGAAGCGGCAGGCTGAAAAAACGGTTCGAAATAATGACCGGGTAGTGACGTGGTGTCACGTTGTCAAAAATTGTCAGCAAATTGGACTCGTGAAATATTATACTCTCTGCGGTGGTGTGTGATGCTTGTTTTGCAGACCCGGACATGTTAGTCGTATTCGAAGACTGTGTTGGAGTATTCAGAGGAGGAACCCGCCTTGCAATGCCGAAGACAATCTGCGCGTCGGACACCTCGTCATTGAAGCCTGGTTCAGGGGCTACTGAGGGAGTCCTGGACTAAGGGGTCCTCGGGCGTCCAACCTATTGGACATGGGCCGGACTGATGGGCTACGAAGATACAAGACCGAAGACTCTCACCCGTGTCCGGATGGGACTCTCCTTTGCATGGATGGCAAGATTGGCGTCTGGATATACTATTTCCTTCCTATATAACCGACTTTGTATAACCCTAGTCCCCTCCGGTGTCTATATAAACTGGAGGGCTTAGTCCAAGGACGAGGATAATCAGATAAGCTAGACTTCTAGGGTTTTAGCCATTGCGATCTCGTGGTAGATCAACTCTTGTAACCCCCATACTCATCAATATTAATCTAGCAGGACGTAGGGTTTTACCTCCATCGAGAGGGCCCGAACGTGGGTAAACATTGTGTTCCCTGTCTCCTATTACCATCAACCTCAGACGCACAGTTCGGGACCCCCTACCCGAGATCCACCGGTTTTGACACCGACAGGGGCGCCCCCCACTTGGCCACCTCCTTCTCTCTCCCACTATGGCCCATTAACTCCCCGGGGGGTTCCGGTAACCCCCCGGTACTCTAGTAATTGCCCGAACTTATCCGAAACCATTCCAGTGTCCAAACATAGCCTTCCATTATATAAATCTTTATGTCTCGACCATTTCGAGACTCGTCGTCATGTCCGTGATCACATCCGGGACTCCGAACTACCTTCGGTACATCAAAACACATAAACTCATAATACCGATCGTCATTGAACGTTAAGCATGCGGACCCTACGGGTTCGAGACCTATGTAGATACGACCGAGACTCACTTCCGGTCAATAACCAATAGAGGAACCTGGATGCTCATATTGGTTCCTACATATTCTATGAAGATCTTTATCGGTCAAACCGCATAACAACATACGTTGTTTCCTTTGTCATCGGTATGTTACTTGCCCGAGATTCGATCGTCGGTATCATCATACCTAGTTCAATCTCATTACGGGCAAGTCTCTTTACTCATTCTGTAATGCACCATGTTGTAACTAACTCATTAGTCACATTGCTTGCAAGGCTTTATAGTGATGTGCATTACCGAGAGGGCCCAGAGATACCTCTCCGACAATCGGAGTGACAAATCCTAATCTCGATCTATGCCAACTCAACAAACACCATCGGAGACACCTGTAGAGCATCTTTATAATCACCCAGTTACGTTGTTACGTTTGATAGCACACTAAGTGTTCCTCCGGTATTCGGGAGTTGCATAATCTCATAGTCATAGGAACATGTATAAGTTATGAAGAAAGCAATAGCAATAAACTAAACAATCATAGTGCAAAGCTAACGGATGGGTCAAGTCAATCGCATCATTCTCTAATGATGTGATCCCGTTCATCAAATGACAACACTTGTCCATGGCTAGGAAACTTAACCATCTTTGATTAACGAGCTAGTCAAGTAGAGACATACTAGTGACACTCTGTTTGTCTATGTATTCACACATGTACTAAGTTTCCGGTTCATACAATTCTAGCATGAATAATAAACATTTCATGATATAAGGAAATATAAATAACAACTTTATTATTGCCTCTAGGGCATATTTCCTTCACAATATTGGTTCTACAACTGGATCTGATCAAAGATAGAGAGGAAGAATTTTCATAGATATTGTGATTCTCTGGTCGCTTCGAACTATCATCAGATGTGATTGCAGAAAGTCAATTGTGGATGGATGGATGGAGTAAGTAGTTAATTAGGTACTATGATTCTCTAGTCGCTTCGAACTATCATCAGATGTAACTGCATTAACAGATGATAATACTTGATCTAGCGCACATGGATCATGGATGGCAGCAAAATGACACTTGATAGGTGTGCAAACATGAACTATGTATGCTGACAGGAATCACCCGAGGCCTATTGTTGAATCATCAAAGGTAAAGACGGAGAAGAATCAGGGGTACAGAAGAAGAGGCACAGTTAACTAATCAATGCCCAACAGAATCCATAATGTTGGTGGATCAAATTATCTCTGGTAGCAAAGTATATAACATAAAAAATCCTCTTTACAAAGAGAACTTATTTCCGATAGTAGACTGACATTTCCTGATCAACAAAATAAATACTTTGGAAAGTTTTGTGGGGCGAAAACCTGGTAGCACATTGATGCGGCTTGAAGCTACGTCGGTATTTCCCCAAAGAGGAAGGGATGATGCTGCACAGCGACAGTAGGTATTTCCCTCAGTGATGAAACCAAGGTTATCGAACCAGTAGGAGAACCAAGCAACAACACGTAAACGACACCTGCACACAAATAACTGTTGGAAATATGCCCTAGAGGCAATAATAAAATAGTTATTATTATATTTCCTTGTTCATGCTATAATTGTGTTATCTGGAAATCATAATACATGTGTGAATACATAGACCACAACATGTCCCTAGTGAGCCTCTAGTTGACTAGCTCGTTGATCAATAGATGGTTACGGTTTCCTGACCATGGACATTGGATGTCGTTGACAATGGGATCACATCATTAGGAGAATGATGTGATGGACAAGACCCAATCCTAAGCCTAGCACAAGATCGTGTAGTTCGTATGCTAAAGCTTTTCCAATATCGAGTATCCTTTCCTTAGACCATGAGAATGTGTAACTCCCAGATACCGTAGGAGTACTTTGGGTGTGCCAAACGTCACAACGTAACTGGGTGGCTATAAAGGTACACTACGGGTATCCCCGAAAGTATCTGTTGGGTTGGCACGAATCGAGACTGGGATTTGTCACTCCGTATGACGGAGAGGTATCTCTGGGCCCACTCGATAAGGCATCATCGTAATGAGCTCAATGTGACTAAGGGGTTGGTCACGGGATGATGTTTTACGGAACGAGTAAAGAGACTTGCCGTAACGAGATTGAACAAGGTATCGGTATACCGACGATCGAATCTTTGGCAAGTGCTATACCGGTAGACAAAGGGAATCGTATACGGGATTGATTGAATCCTTGACATCGTGGTTCATCCGATGAGATCATCGTGGAACATGTGGGAGACAACACGGGTATCCAGATCCCGCTGTTGGTTATTGGCCGAAGAGATGTCTCGGTCATGTCTGCATGGTTCCCGAACTCGTAGGGTCTACACACTTAAGGTTCGATGACACTAGGGTTATAGGGAATAGAAGTACGTGGTTATTGAATGTTGTTCGGAGTCCCGGATGAGATCCTGGACGTCACGAGGAGTTCCGGAATGGTTTGGAGGTAAAGATTTATATATGGGAAGTCCCATTTTGGACACCGGCAGTGTTCTGGGCGTTATCCGTAACGTACCGGGACCACCGGAAGGGTTCGGGGGTCCACCGGGAGGGGCCACCAGCCCCGGAGGCTTGCGTGGGCCAAGTGTGGGAAGGGACCAGCCCCTAGGTGGGCTGGTGCGCCTCCCACAAGAGGCCCAAGGCACATGGAAGGGGAGAAGGGGGAAACCCTAGCTCAGATGGGCCTAAGGCCCACCTAGGGTGCGCACCCCTCTCTCCCCCTCTGGCCGCCCCCCCTAGATGCATCTAGGGCTGGCCGCCACCCCTAGGGGGGAACCCTGGATGGGGGCACAGCCCCTCCCCTCCCCCTATATATAGTGGGGGTTTTGGGGCTGCCAGAGACACGAGTCTCCCTCCCTCTTGGCGCAGCCCTACCCCTCTCCCTCCTCATCTCTCGCAGTGCTTGGCGAAGCCCTGCTGGAGTGCCACGCTCCTCCACCACCACCACGCCGCCGTGCTGCTGCTGGACGGAGTCTTCCCCAACCTCTCCCTCTCCCCTTGCTGGATCAAGGCACGGGAGACGTCACCGGGCTCCACGTGTGTTGAATGCGGAGGCACCGTTGTTCGGTGCTTAGATCGGATTCGGTCGCGATCTGAATCGCTTCGTGTATGACTCCTTCATCCGTGTTCTTGTAACGCTTCCGTTCCGCGATCTTCAAGGGTATGAAGATACACTCCCCTCTCTCTCGTTGCTAGTCTCTCCATAGATTGATCTTGGTGATGCGTAGAAATTTTTTAATTTCTGAAACGATCCCCAATAGTGGCATCATGAGCCAGGTCTATGCATAGTTTCTATGCATGAGTAGAACACAAGTTGTTGTGGGCGTCGATTTTGTCAATTTACTTGCCATTACTAGTCTTATCTTGATTCGGCGGCCTCGTGGGATGAAGCGGCCCGGACCGACCTTACACGTACTCTTATGTGAGACTGGTTCCACCGACTGACATGCACTAGTTGCATAAGGTGGCTAGCGGGTGTCTGTCTCTCCCACTTTAGTCGGATCGGATTCGATGAAAAGGTTCCTTATGAAGGGTAAATAGAAATTGGCATATCACGTAGTGGTTTTGGCGTAGGTAAGAAACGTTCTTGCTAGAAACCTATAGCAGCCACGTAAAAACTTGCAACAACAATTAGAGGACGTCTAACTTGTTCTTGCAGCATATGTCGTGTGATGTGATATGGCCAAAAGGATGTGATGAATGATATATGTGATGTATGAGATTGATCATGTTCTTGTAATAGGAATCACGACTTGCATGTCGATGAGTATGACAACCGGCAGGAGCCATAGGAGTTGTCTTAATTTATTTATGACCTGCGTGTCAACATAAACGTCATGTAATTACTTTACTTTATCGCTAACCATTAGCCATAGCAGTAGAAGTAATAGTTGGCGAGACAACTTCATGAAGACACGATGATGGAGATCATGATGATGGAGGTCATGGTGTCATGCCGGTGATGATGATGATCATGGCGCCCCGAAGATGGAGATCAAAAGGAGCAAAATGATATTGGCCATATCATGTCACTATTTGATTGCATGTGATGTTTATCATGTTTTTACATCTTATTTGCTTAGAACGATGGTAGCTTAAATAAGATGATCCCTCGCAATAATTTCAAGAAAGTGTTCCCCCTAACTGTGCACCGTAGCTAAGGTCCGTTGTTTCGAAGCACCACATGATGATCGGGTGTGATAGGTTCTAACGCTCGCATACAACGGGTGTAAGCCAGATTTACACACGCAATACACTTAGGTTGACTTGACGAGCCTAGCATGTACAGACATGGCCTCGGAACACGGAAGACCGAAAGGTCAAACATGAGTCGTATAGAAGATACGATCAACATAAAGATGTTCACCGATGATGACTAGTCCATCTCACGTGATGATCAGACACGGCCTAGTTGACTCGGATTATGTATCACTTAGATGACTAGAGGGTTGTCTATCTAAGTGGGAGTTCATTAAATAATTTGATTACATGAACTTAATTATCATGAACATAGTCTAAAAACTTTGCAATATGTCTTGTAGATCAAATGTCCCATGCTAATGTTGCCCTCAACTTCAACGCGTTCCTAGAGAAAACCAAGCTGAAAGACGATGGTAGCAACTACACGGACTGGGTCCGTAACCTGAGGATTATCCTCATAGCTGCATAGAAAGCATATGTCCTTGAAGCACCGCTAGGTGATGCACCTGTTTTCCCAGCAACTCACGACGTTATGAACGCCTGGCAGTCGCGTAGCGATGATTACTCCCTGGTTCAGTGCGGCATGCTTTACAGCTTAGAACCGGGGCTCCAAAAGCGTTTTGAGCAGCACGGAGCATATGAGATGTTCCAAGAGCTGAAAATGGTTTTCCAAGCTCATGCCCGGGTCGAGAGATATGAAGTCTCCGACAAGTTCTACAGTTGTAAAATGGAGGAGAATAGTTCTGTCAGCGAGCACATACTCAAAATGTCTGGGTTGCACAACCGCTTATCTCAGCTGGGAGCTAATCTCCCCGATGATGCGGTCATTGACAGAATCCTTTAGTCACTCCCACCTAGCTACAAGAGCTTTGTGATGAACTTCAATATGCAGGGGATGTAAAAGACCATTCCTGAGGTATATTCAATGCTGAAATCAGCGGAGGTGGAGATCAAAAAGGAACATCAAGTGTTGATGGTGAATAAAACCACAAATTTCAAGAAAGGCAAGGGTAAGAAGAACTTTAAGAAGGATGGCAAGGGAGTTGCCGCGCCCGGTAAGCCAGTTGTCGGGAAGAAGACAAAGCATGGACCCAAACCCGAGACTGAGTGCTTTTATTGCAAGGGAAATAGTCACTGGAAGCGGAACTGCCCCAAGTACTTAGCGGATAAGAAGGCCGGCAATACCAAAGGTATATGTGATATACATGTTATTGATGTGTACCTAACCAGCGCTCATAGTAGCTCCTGGGTATTTGATACCGGTGCGGTTTCTCATATTTGTAACTCAAAACAGGAGCTGCGAAATAAGCGGAGACTAGCAAAGGACGAGGTGACGATGCACGTCGGGAATGGTTCCAAGGTCGATGTGATCGCCGTCGGCACGCTACCTCTACATTTACACCTACGGGATTAGTTTCAAACCTCAATAATTGTTATTTAGTACCAGCTTTGAGCATGAACATTGCATCTGGATCTCGTTTAATGCAAGATGGCTACTCATTTAAATCTGAGAATAATGGTTGTTCTATTTATATGAGAGACATGTTTTATGGTCATGCCCCGCTGGTCAATGGTTTATTCTTATTTAATCTCAAACGTGATGTTACACATATTCATAGTGTGAATGCCAAAAAATGTAAGGTTGATAATGATAGTCCCACATACTTGTGGCACTGCCGCCTTGGTCACATTGGTGTCCAACGCATGAAGAAACTCCACGCAGATGGACTTTTGGAATCTCTTGATTATGAATCATTTGACACGTGCGAACCATGCCTCATGGGCAAAATGACCAAGACTCCGTTCTCCGGAACAATAGAGCGAGCAACCAACTTATTGGAAATCATACATACTGATGTGTGCGGTCCAATGAGCATTGAGGCTCGTGGTGGTTATCGCTATGTTCTCACCCTCACAGATGACTTAAGTAGATATGGGTATGTCTACTTAATGAAACACAAGTCTGAGACCTTTGAAAAGTTCAAGGAATTTCAGAGTGAGGTTGAGAATCAACGTGACATGAAAATCAAGTTCTTACGATCAGATCGTGGGGGAGAATATTTGAGTCACGAATTTGGCACGCACTTAAGGAAATGTGGAATTGTTTCACAACTCACACCGCCTGGGACACCTCAGCGTAATGGTGTGTCCGAACATCGTAATCGCACTCTATTGGATATGGTGCGATCTATGATGTCTCTTACCAATCTACCGCTATCATTTTGGGGTTATGCTATAGAGACTGCCGCATTCACTTTAAATAGGGCTCCGTCGAAATCCGTTGAGACGACACCATATGAATTGTGGTTTGGGAAGAAACCTAAGATGTCGTTTTTGAAAGTTAGGGGATGCGATGCTTATGTCAAGAAACTTCAACCTGAAAAGCTCGAACCCAAATCGGAAAAATGTGTCTTCATAGGATACCCTAAGGAAACTATTGGGTATACCTTCTACCTTAGATCCGAAGGCAAGATCTTTGTTGCCAAGAATGGATCCTTTCTAGAGAAAGAGTTTCTCTCAAAAGAAGTAAGTGGGAGGAAAGTAGAACTTGATGAAGTATTGCCTCTTGAACCAGAGATTAGCGCAGCTCAAGAAAATGTTTCTGTGGTGCCTGCACCGACTAGAGAGGAAGTTAATGATGATGATCATGAAACTTCATATCAAGTTTCTACTGAACTTCGTAGGTCCACAAGGACACGTTCCGCACCAGAGTGGTACGGCGACCCTGTCCTGGAAATCATGTCGTTAGACAATGGTGAACCTTCGAACTATGAAGAAGCGATGGCGGGCCCGGATTCTGACAAATGGCTTGAAGCCATGAAATCCGAGATAGGATCCATGTATGAAAACAAAGTCTGGACTTTGACTGACTTGCCCGATGATCGATGAGCCATAGAAAATAAATGGATCTTTAAGAAGAAGACAGACGCGGATGGTAATGTAACCATCTATAAGGCTCGGCTTGTCGCTAAGGGTTATCGACAAGTTCAAGCGGTTGACTATTATGAGACCTTCTCACCCGTAGTGAAGCTGAAGTCTGTCCGAATCATGTTAGCAATTGCCGCATTCTATGATTATGAGATATGGCAAATGGACGTCAAAACGACATTCCTTAATGGTTTCCTTAAGGAATAATTGTATATGATGCAGCCGGAAGGTTTTGTCGATCCTAAGAATGCTGACAAGGTATGCAAGCTCCAACGCTCGATCTATGGGCTGGTGCAAGCATCTCGGAGTTGGAACATTCGTTTTGATGAGATGATCAAAGCGTTTGGGTTTACACAGATTTATGGAGAAGCATGTGTTTACAAGAAAGTGAGTGGGAGCTCTGTAGCATTTCTCATATTATATGTGGATGACATACTATTGATGGGAAATGATATAGAACTCTTGGAAAGCATAAAGGCCTACTTGAATAAGTGTTTTTCAATGAAGGACCTTGGAGAAGCTGCTTACATATTAGGCATCAAGATCTATAGAGATAGATCGAGATGCCTCATTGGTCTTTCACAAAGCACGTACCTTGACAAGATATTGAAGAAGTTCAATATGGATCAGTCCAAGAAGGGGTTCTTGCCTGTATTGCAAGGTGTGAGATTGAGCACGGCTCAATGCCTGACCACGGTAGAAGATAGAGAAAAGATGAGTGTCATCAGCCTCGGCCATAGGGTCTATTATGTATGCCATGCTGTGTACCAGACCTGATGTAAACCTTGCCGTAGGTTTGGTAGGAAGGTACCAAAGTAATCCCGGCATGGAACACTGGACAGCAGTCAAGAATATCCTGAAGTACTTGAAAAGGACTAAGGATATGTTTCTCGTTTATGGAGGTGACGAAGAGCTCATCGTAAAGGGTTACGTCGATGCTAGTTTCGACACAGATCTGGATAACTCCAAGTCACAAACCGGATACGTGTGTATTTTGAATGGTGGGGCAGTCAGCTGGTGCAGTTGCAAGCAAAGCGTCATGGAGGGATCTACATGTGAAGCGGAGTACATGGCAGCCTCGGAGGCAGTACATGAAGCAATCTGGATGAAGGAGTTCATTACCGACCTAGGAGTTATTCCCAATGCGTCGGGCCCGATGACTCTCTTCTGTGACAACACTGGAGCCACTGCCCTTGCCAAGGTGCCCAGGTTTCACAAGAAGACCAGGCATATCAAGCGTTGCTTCAACTCCATTCGTGAAAATGTTCAAAATGGACACATGCATATTTGTAAAGTGCATACGGACCTGAATGTCGCAGATCCGTTGACTAAACCCCTTCCATGAGCAAACCATGATCAACACCAGAACGCTATGGGTGTTCGATTCATCACAATGTAACTAGATTATTGACTCTGGTGCAAGTGGGAGACTGTTGGAAATATGCCCTAGAGGCAATAATAAAATAGTTATTATTATATTTCCTTGTTCATGATAATTGTCTATTGTTCATGCTATAATTGTGTTATCCGGAAATCGCAATACATGTGTGAATACATAGACCACAACATGTCCCTAGTAAGCCTCTAGTTGACTAGCTCGTTGATCAATAGATGCTTACGGTTTCCTGACCATGGACATTGGATGTCATTGACAATGGGATCACATCATTAGGAGAATGATATGATGGACAAGACCCAATCCTAAGCCTAGCACAAGATCGTGTAGTTCGTATGCTAAAGCTTTTCCAATGTCGAGTATCCTTTCCTTAGACCATGAGATTGTGCAACTCCCAGATACCGTAGGAGTACTTTGGGTGTGCCAAACGTCACAACGTAACTGGGTGGCTATAAAGGTACACTACGGGTATCCCCGAAAGTATCTGTTGGGTTGGCACGAATCGAGACTGGGATTTGTCACTCCGTATGACGGAGAGGTATCTTTGGGCCCACTCGGTAAGACATCATCGTAATGAGCTCAATGTGACTAAGGGGTTGGTCATAGGATGATGTGTTACGGAACGATTAAAGAGACTTGCCGTAACGATATTGAATAAGGTATCGGTATACCGACGATCGAATCTCGGGCAAGTGCTATACCGGTAGACAAAGGGAATCGTATACGGGATTGATTGAATCCTTGACATCATGGTTCATCTGATGAGATCATCGTGGAACATGTGGGAGCCAACATGGGTATCCAGATCCCGCTGTTGGTTATTGGCTGGAGAGATGTCTCGGTCATGTCTGCATGGTTCCCGAACCCGTAGGGTCTACATACTTAAGGTTCGATGATGCTAGGGTTATAGGGAATAGAAGTACGTGGTTACCGAATGTTGTTCGGAGTCCCGGGTGAGATCCTGGACGTCACGAGGAGTTCCGGAATGGTCCAGAGGTAAAGATTTATATATGGGAAGTCCCGTTTTAGACACCGGAAGTGTTCTGGGCGTTATCCGTAACGTACCGGGACCACCGGGAGGGGCCACCAGCCCCGGAGGCTTGCGTGGGCCAAGTGTGGGAAGGGACCAGCCCCTAGGTGGGCTGGTGCACCTCCCACAAGAGGCCAGGGCACATGGAAGGGGAGAAGGGGGAAACCCTAGGCTCAGATGGGCCTTAGGCCACCTAGGGTGTGCCCCCCCTCTCTCCCCCTCTGGCCGCCCCCCTAGATGCATCTAGGGTTGGCCGCCACCCCTAGGGGGAACCCTAGATGGGGGCGCAGCCCCTCCCCTCCCCCTATATATAGTGGGGGGTTTTGGGGCTGCTAGAGACACGAGTCTCCCTCTCTCTTGGCGCAGCCCTACCCCTCTCCCTCCTCGTCTCTTGCAGTGCTTGGCGAAGCCCTGCTGGAGTGCCACGCTCCTCCACCATCACCACGCCGTCGTGCTGCTGCTGGACGGAGTCTTTCCCAACCTCTCCCTCTCCCCTTGCTGGATCAAGGCGTGGGAGATGTCACCGGGCTGCACGTGTGTTGAACGCGGAGGCACCATTGTTCGGTGCTTAGATCGGATTCGGCCACGATCTGAATCGCTTCGTGTACGACTCCTTCATCCGCGTTCTTGTAACGCTTCCGTTTCGCGATCTTCAAGGGTATGAAGATACACTCCCCTCTCTCTCGTTGCTAGTCTCTCCATAGATTGATCTTGGTGATGCGTAGAAATTTTTTAATGTCTGCAACGATCCCCAACAATAACAAGTACTCACAACCCGACGTATTAAAGGGGTTGTCAATCCCTTTCGGGTAACAGCGCCAGAAATTGGCAAACGGACGTGAATAAATTGTAGTAGATTGATAGATCGAATGCCAAATAAAATAAATAAGAATAAAATGCAGGAAGGTACTTTTGTATTTTGGGGTTTAATGGATCTGAAAATAAAAGGCAAATAAAATAGATCACAAAGGCAAATAATATGAGAATGAAACCCGGGGGACGTAGCTTTCACTAGTGGCTTCTCTCGAGAAAAATAGCAAACGGTGGGTAAACGAATTATTGTTGGGCAATTGATAGAACTGTTGGGGAACGTAGCAGAATTTAAAATTTTCTACGCATCACCAAGATCAATCTATGGAGTCATCTAGCAACGAGGGAAGAGGAGTGCATCTACATACCCTTGTAGATCGCGAGCGGAAGCGTTCAAGAGAACGGGGTTGATGGAGTCGTACTCGTCGTGATCTAAATCACCGATGACCGAGCGCCGAACGGAAGGCACCTCCGCGTTCAACACACGTATGGTTGGGAAGACGTCTCCTCCTTCTTGATCCAGCAAGGGGAAGGAGAGGTTGATGGAGATCCAGCAGCACGACGGCGTGGTGGTGGAAGCAGCGGTGATCTCGGCAGGGCACCAAGCTCCAACGAGAGAGAGAGGTGTTACGTGGGGAGAGGGAGGCGCCAGGGACTCAGGTGCGGCTGCCCTCCCTCCCCCCCCCCCCTATATATAGGGCCCCTAAGGGGGGGCGCCATCCTAGGAGATCCAATCTCCAAGGGGGGCAGCGGCCAAGGGGGGACTTGCCCCCCAAGTCAGGTGGGGCGCCCCCCACCCCTAGGGTTTCCAACCCTAGGCGCTGGGGGAGGCCCATGGGGGGTGCACCAGCCCACTAGGGGCTGGTTCCCCTCCCACTTCAGCCCATGGGGCCCTCCAGGATAGGTGGCCCCACCCGGTGGACCCCCCGGGACCCTTCCAGTGGTCCCGGTACAATACCGATTACCCCCGAAACTTTCCCAATGGCCGAAACTGGACTTCCTATATATAAATCTTCACCTCCGGACCATTCCAGAACTCCTCGTGACGTCCGGGTCTCATCCAGGACTCCGAACAACTTTCGGGTTACCGCATACTAATATCTCTACAACCCTAGCGTCACCGAACCTTAAGTGTGTAGACCCTACGGGTTCAGGAGACACGCAGACATGACCGAGACGACTCTCCAGTCAATAACCAACAGCAGGATCTGGATACCCATGTTGGCTCCTACATGTTCCACGATGATCTCATCGGATGAACCACGATGTCGAGGATTCAATCAATCCCGTATTCAATTCCCTTTGTCAATCGGTACGTTACTTGCCCGAGATTCGATCGGCAGATCCTAATACCTCGTTCAATCTCGTTACCGGAAAGTCACTTTACTCGTACCGCAATGCATGATCCCGTGACCAAACACTTGGTCACATTGAGCTCATTATGATGATGCATTACTGAGTGGGCCCAGAGATACCTCTCCGTCATACGGAGTGACAAATCCCAGTCTCGATCCATGTCAATCCAACAGATACTTTCGGGGATACCAGTAGTATACCTTTATAGTCACCCAGTTACGTTGTGACGTTTGGTACACCCAAAGCACTCCTACGGCATTCGGGAGTTACACGATCTCATGGTCTAAGGAAATGATACTTGACATTGGAAAAGCTCTAGCAAATGAACTACACGATCTTGTGCTATGCTTAGGATTGGGTCTTGTCCATCACATCATTCCCCTAATGACGTGATCCCGTTATCAATGACATCCAATGTCCATAGTCAGGAAACCATGACTATCTATTGATCAACGAGCTAGTTAACTAGAGGCTCACTAGGGACATGTTATGGTCTATGTATTCACACATGTATTATGATTTCCGGATAACACAATTATAGCATGAACAATAAACAATTATCATGAACAAGGAAATATAATAATAATCATTTTATTATTGCCTCTAGGGCATATTTCCAACAGTCTCCCACTTGCACTAGAGTCAATAATCTAGTTACATTGTGATGAATCGAACACCCATAGAGTTCTGGTGTTGATCATGTTTTGCTCGCGGAAGAGGTTTAGTCAACAGATCTGCGACATTCAGATCCGTATGTACTTTGCAAATATCTATGTCTCCATCTTGAACATTTTCACGAATGGAGTTGAAGCGACGCTTGATGTGCCTGGTCTTCTTGTGAAACCTGGGCTCCTTGGCAAGGGCAATAGCTCCAGTGTTGTCACAGAAGAGAGTGACCGGCCCCGACGCATTGGGTATGACTCCTAGGTCGGTGATGAACTCCTTCGTCCAGATTGCTTCATGCGCCGCCTCCGAGGCTGCCATGTACTCCGCTTCACATGTAGATCCCACCACGACGCTTTGCTTGCAACTGCACCAGCTTATTGCCCCACCATTCAAAATATACACATATCCGGTTTGTGACTTAGAGTCATCCAGATCTGTGTCGAAGCTAGCATCGACGTAACCCTTTACGACGAGCTCCTCGTCACCTCCATATACGAGAAACATATCCTTGGTCCTTTTCAGGTACTTCAGGATGTTCTTGACCGCTGTCCAGTGTTCCATGCTGGGATTACTTTGGAAACTACCTACCAAACTCATGGCAAGGTTTACATCAGGTCTGGTACACAGCATGACATACATGATAGACCCTATGGCTGAGGCATAGGGGACGACACTCATCTTTTCTCTATCTTCTACCATGGTCGGACACTGAGCTGAGCTAAATTTCACACTTTGCAACACAGGAAAGAACCCCTTCTTGGACTGATCCATATTGAACTTCTTCAATATCTTATCAAGGTATGTGCTTTGTGAAAGACCTATGAGGCGTCTCGATCTATCTCTATAGATCTTGATGCCTAATATGTAAGCAGCTTCTCCAAGGTCCTTCATTGAAAAACACTTATTCAAGTAGGCCTTAATACTGTCCAAAAGTTCTATATCATTTCCCATCAAAAGTATGTCATCCACATATAATATGACAAATGCTACAGAGCTCCCACTCACTTTCTTGTAAACGTAGGCTTCTCCATAAGTCTGCATAAACCCAAACGCTTTGATCATTTCATTAAAGCGAATGTTCCAACTCCGAGATGCTTGCACCAGCCCATAGATGGAGCGCTGGAGCTTGCATACCTTGTTAGCATTCTTAGGATCGACAAAACCTTCCGGCTGCATCATATACAATTCTTCCTTAAGAAAGCCATTAAGGAATGTCGTTTTGACGTCCATCTGCCATATCTCATAATCATAGTATGCGGCAATTGCTAACATGATTCGAACGGACTTCAGCTTCGCTACGGGTGAGAAGGTCTCATCGTAGTCAACCCCTTGAACTTGTCGATAACCCTTAGCGACAAGTCAAGCCTTATAGATGGTAACATTACCATCCGCGTCCGTCTTCTTCTCAAAGATCCATTTATTCTCTATCGCTCGCTGATCATCGGGCAAGTCTGTCAAAGTCCATACTTTGTTTTCATACATGGATCCTATCTCGGATTGCATGGCTTCAAGCCATTTGTTGGAATCTGGGTCCGCCATTGCTTCTTCATAGTTTGAAGGTTCACCATTGTCTAACAACATGATTTCCAGGACTGGGTTGCCATACCATTCTGGTGTGGAACGTGTCCTTGTGGACCTTCGAAGTTCAGTAGCAACTTGATCTGAAGTACCTTGATCATTATCATTAACTTCCTCTCTACTCGGTGCAGGCACCACAGGAACATCTTCCTGAGCTGCGCTACTTTCTGGTTCAAGAGGCAGTACTTCATCGAGTTCTACTTTCCTCCCACTTACTTCTCTCGAGAGAAACTCTTTCTCCAGAAAGGATCCGTTCTTGGCAACAAAGATCTTGCCTTCGGATCTGAGGTAGAAGGTATACCCAATGGTTTCCTTAGGGTATCCTATGAAGACGCATTTTTCCGACTTGGGTTCGAGCTTTTTAGGTTGAAGTTTCTTGACATAAGCATCGCATCCCCAAACTTTTAGAAATGACAGCTTAGGTTTCTTCCCAAACCATAATTCATACGGTGTCGTCTCAACGGATTTAGACGATGCCCTATTTAAAGTGAATGTAGCTGTCTCTAGAGCGTATCCCCAAAAAGATAGCGGTAAATCAGTAAGTGACATCATAGATCGCACCATATCCAATAGAGTGCGATTACGACGTTCGGACACACCGTTACGCTGAGGTGTTCCAGGCGGCGTGAGTTGTGAAACGATTCCACATTTCCTTAAGTGCGTACCAAATTCGTGACTTAAATATTCTCCCCCACGATCTGATCGTAAGAATTTTATCTTTCGGTCAAGTTGATTCTCTACCTCATTCTGAAATTCCTTGAACTTTTCAAAGGTCTCAGACTTGTGTTTCATCAAATAGACATACCCATATCTACTTAAGTCATCACTGAGAGTGAGAACATAATGATAGCCTCCGCGAGCCTCAACGCTCATTGGACCGCACACATCAGTATGTATAATTTCCAATAAGTTGGTTGCTCGCTCCATTGTTCCGGAGAATGGAGCCTTGGTCATTTTACCCATAAGGCATGGTTCGCATGTGTCAAATGATTCGAAATCAAGAGACTCCAAAAGTCCATCTGTATGGAGCTTCTTCATGCGTTTGACACCGATGTGACCAAGGCGGCAGTGCCACAGATATGTGGGACTATCATTATCAATCTTACATATTTTGGTATTCACACTATGAATATGTGTAACATCACGTTCAAGATTCATTAAGAATAAACCATTGACCAGCGGGGCATGACCATAAAACATATCTCTCATATAAATAGAACAACCATTATTCTCGGATTTAAATGAGTAGCCATCTCGTATTAAACGAGATCCAGAAACAGTGTTCATGCTCAAAGCTGGCACTAAATAACAATTATTGAGGTTTAAAACTAATCCCGTATGTAAATGTAGAGGTAGCGTGCCGACGGCGATCACATCGACCTTGGAACCATTCCCGACGCGCATTGTCACCTCGTCCTTCGCCAGTCTCCGCTTATTCCGCAGCTCCTGTTTTGAGTTACAAATATGAGCAACCGCACCGGTATCAAATACCCAGGATCTACTACAAGTACTGGTAAGGTACACATCAATTACATGTATATCACATATACCTTTAGTGTTGCCGGCCTTCTTGCCCGCTAAGTATTTGGGGCAGTTCCGCTTCCAGTGTCCCTTTCCCTTGCAATAAAAGCACTCAGTCTCGGGTTTGGGTCCATTCTTTGGCTTCTTCCCGGCAGCTTGCTTACCGGGCGTGGCAACCCCCTTGCCGTCCTTCTTGAAGTTCTTCTTACCCTTGCCTTTCTTGAAACTAGTGGTTTTATTGACCATCAACACTTGATGTTCCTTTTTGATTTCCACCTCCGCTGATTTCAGCATTGAAAATACTTCAGGAATAGTTTTCACCATCCCCTACATATTGTAGGTCATCACAAAGCTCTTGTAGCTAGGTGGGAGCGACTAAAGGATTCTGTTAATAACCGCCTCATTCGGGAGGTTAATGTCCAGCTGGGACAAGCGGTTATGCAACCCAGACATTTTGAGTATGTGCTCACTGACAGAACTATTTTCCTCCATCTTACAACTGTAGAACTTGTTGGAGACTTCATATATCTCGACCCGGGCATGAGCTTGGAAAACCATTTTCAGCTCTTCAAACATCTCATATGCTCTGTGTTGCTCAAAACGCTTTTGGAGCCCCGGTTCTAAGCTGTAAAGCATGCCGCACTGAACGAGGGAGTAATCATCAGCACGTGACTGCCAAGCGTTCATAACGTCTTGGTTCTCTGGGATGGGTGCGTCATCTAGCGGTGCTTCTAGGACATATGCTTTCTTGGCACCTATGAGGATGATCCTCAGGTTCCGGACCCAGTCCGTATAGTTGCTGCCATCATCTTTCAGCTTGGTTTTCTCTAGGAATGCATTGAAGTTGAGGTTGACATGAGCATTGGCCATTTGATCTACAAGACATTTTGCAAAGGTTTTTAGACTAAGTTCATGATAATTAAGTTCATCTAATCAAATTATTTAATAAACTCCCACTCAGACAGACATCCCTCAAGTCATCTAAGTGATACATGATCTGAGTCAACTAGGCCGTGTCCGATCATCACGTGAGATGGACTAGTCATCATCGGTGAACATCTTCATGTCGACTGTATCTTCTATATGACTCATGTTCGACCTTTCGATCTTCCGTGTTCCGAGGCCATGTCTGTACATGCTAGGCTCGTCAAGTCAACCTAAGTGTATTGCGTGTGTAAATCTGGCTTACACCCGTTGTATTCGAACGTTAGAATCTATCACACCCGATAATCACGTGGTGCTTCGAAACAACGAACCTTCGCAACGGTGCATAGTTAGGGGGAACACTTTCTTGAAATTATTGTGAGGGATCATCTTATTTATGCTACCGTCGTTCTAAGCAAATAAGATGTAAAACATGATAAACATCACATGCAATCAAATAGTGACATGATATGGCCAATATCATTTTGCTCCTTTTGATCTCCATCTTTGGGCGCCATGATCATCGTCATCACCGGCATGACACCATGATCTCCATCATCGTGTCTTCATGAAGTTGTCTCGTCAACTATTACTTCTACTACTATGGCTAATGGTTAGCGATAAAGTAAAGTAATTACATGACGTTTATGTTGACACGCAGGCCATAAATGAATTAAGACAACTCCTATGGCTCCTGCCGGTTGTCATACTCATCGACATGCAAGTCGTGATTCCTATTACAAGAACATGATCAATCTCATACATCACATATATCATTCATCACATTCTTTTGGCCATATCACATCACACGGCATATGCTGCAAGAACAAGTTAGACGTCCTCTAATTGTTGTTGCAAGTTTTTACGTGGCTGCTATAGGTTTCTAGCAAGAACGTTTCTTACCTACGCCAAAACCACTACGTGATATGCCAATTTCTATTTACCCTTCATAAGGAACCTTTTCATCGAATCCGATCCGACTAAAGTGGGAGAGATAGACACCCGCTAGCCACCTTATGCAACTAGTGCATGTCAGTCGGTGGAACCAGTCTCACATAAGAGTACGTGTAAGGTCAGTCCGGGCCGCTTCATCCCACGAGGCCGCCGAATCAAGATAAGACTATTAACGGCAAGTAAATTTACAAAATCAACGCCCACAACAACTTGTGTTCTACTCGTGCATGGAAACTACGCATAGACCTAGCTCATGATGCCACTGTTGGGGAACGTAGCAGAATTTAAAATTTTCTACGCATCACCAAGATCAATCTATGGAGTCATCTAGCAACGAGGGAAGAGGAGTGCATCTACATACCCTTGTAGATCGCGAGCGGAAGCGTTCAAGAGAACGGGGTTGATGGAGTCGTACTCGTCGTGATCCAAATCACCGATGACCGAGCGCCGAACGGACGGCACCTCCGCGTTCAACACACGTACGGTTGGGAAGACGTCTCCTCCTTCTTGATCTAGCAAGGGGAAGGAGAGGTTGATGGAGATCCAGCAGCACGACGGCGTGGTGGTGGAAGCAGCGGTGATCTCGGCAGGGCTTCGCCAAGCTCCAACGAGAGAGAGAGAGAGAGGTGTTACGTGGGGAGAGGGAGGCGCCAGGGACTCAGGTGCATCTGCCCTCCCTCCCCTCCCCCCACTATATATAGGGCCCGTAAGGGGGCGCCGGCTAGGGGTGGACTAACGAGCAGCTCGGCTCATTAAGCTCGTACTCGTTAAGCTCGTGCTCGTTAAGGCTCGGCTCGTTAAGCTCGTTAAGATTAACGAGCAGAAAACTCTGCTCGGCTCGGCTCGTTTGAAGCTCGTTAACCTATAATGTGTTATGATGTACATGATGAATGTGGAGGTATGGTTTTCAAGATGAAATATGATGACAAAAAGAAATGAAGTAGTTTGTTGCCTCATATGTCGATTAGATTAAATAGATGGGCTGAGGTGCTACAAAAAAATTTTGTCACGTAAGATGAAAATATGCGTTGTGCTGTTACTAACGAGCTTAACGAGCTACTCGTGAAACTCGTTAGCTCGCTCGTTAAGCTCGTTAAGCTTAACGAGCTAAAATCAATGATTGGCTCTGTTCATTAAGAAGCGAGCTACGAGCTTAACGAGCCGAACTATCGAGCGCTCATTAAGCTCGCGAGCTACGAGCTTTTGGTCCAGCCCTAGCGCCGGCCCTAGGAGATCCAATCTCCAAGGGGGGCGGCGGCCAAGGGGGGACTTGCCCCCCAAGTCAGGTGGGGCACCCCCACCCCTAGGGTTTCCAACCCTAGGCGCAGGAGGAGGCCCATGGGGGGCGCACCATCCCACTAGGGGCTGGTTCCCCTCCCACTTCAGCCCATGGGGCCCTCCAGGATAGGTGGCCCCACCCGGTGGACCCCCCGGGACCCTTCCGGTGGTCCCATACAATACCGATTACCCCCGAAACTTTCCCAATGGCCGAAACTGGACTTCCTATATATAAATCTTCACCTCCGGACCATTCCGGAACTCCTCGTGACGTCCGGGATCTCATCCGGGACTCCGAACAACTTTCGGGTTACCACATACTAATATCTCTACAACCCTAGCGTCACTGAACCTTAAGTGTGTAGACCCTACGGGTTCGGGAGACACGCAGACATGACCGAGATGACTCTCCGGTCAATAACCAACAGCGGGATCTGGATACCCATGTTGGCTCCTACATGTTCCACGATGATTTCATCGGATGAACCACGATGTCGAGGATTCAATCAATCCCGTATTCAATTCCCTTTGTCAATCGGTACGTTACTTGCCCGAGATTCGATCGTCGGTATCCCAATACCTCGTTCAATCTCGTTACCGGCAAGTCACTTTACTCGTACCGCAATGCATGATCCCGTGACCAAACACTTGGTCACATTGAGCTCATTATGATGATGCATTACCGAGTGGGCCCAGAGATACCTCTCCGTCATACGGAGTGACAAATCCCAGTCTCGATCCGTGTCAACCCAACAGGTACTTTTGGGGATACCTGTAGTATACCTTTATAGTCACCCGGTTACGTTGTGACGTTTGGTACACCCAAAGCACTCCTACGGCATCCGGGAGTTACACGATCTCATGGTCTAAGGAAATGATACTTGACATTGGAAAAGCTCTAGCAAACGAACTACACGATCTTGTGCTATCCTTAGGATTGGGTCTTGTCCATCACATCATTCCCCTAATGACGTGATCCTGTTATCAATGACATCCAATGTCCATAGTCAGGAAACCATGACTATCTATTGATCAACGAGCTAGTTAACTAGAGACTCACTAGGGACATGTTATGGTCTATGTATTCACACATGTATTATGATTTCTGGATAACACAATTATAGCATGAACAATAGACAATTATCATGAACAAGGAAATATAATAATAATCATTTTATTATTGCCTCTAGGGCATATTTCCAACAAGAACTTCAAATAATCATGACGATATCCAGGCAATGATCATTATATAGGCATCACGCCCAAGATTAGTAGACCGACTCCTGCCTGCATCTACTACTATTACTCCACACATTGACCGTTATACAGCATGCATCTAGTGTATTAAGTTCATGGAGAAACGGAGTAATGCAATAAGAACGATGACATGATGTAGACAAGATCTATTTATGTAGAAAAATAGACCCCATCGTTTTATCAGCAACGATATATATGTGTCGGTTCCCCTTCTGTCACTGGGATCAAGCACCGTAAGATCGAACCCACTACAAAGCACATCTTCCCATTGCAAGATAAATAGATCAAGTTGGCCAAACAAAACCCAAATATCGGAGAAGAAATACGAGGCTATAAGCAATCATGTATAAAAGAGATCAAAGAAACTCAAATAACTTCCATGGATAAAAAGAGATAGATCTGATCATAAACTCAAAGTTCATCAGATCCCAACAAACACACCACAAAAGAGTTACATCATATGGATCTCCAAGAGACCATCATATTGAGAATCAAACGAGAGAGAGGAAGCCATCTAGCTACTAACTACGGACCCAAAGGTCTACAAAGAACTACTCACGTATCATCAGAGAGGCACCAATGGAAGTGGTGAACCCCTCCGTGATGGTCTCTAGATTGGATCTGGTGGTTCTGGACTCTGCGGCGGCTGGAATTGATTTTCGTCGACTCCCTTAGAGTTTCTGGAATATTGGGGTATTTATAAAGTAAAGAGGCGGTCCGGGGGGCACCCGAGGTGGGCACAACCCACCAGGGCGTGCCTGGGCCTCCAGGGGTGCCCTGGTGAGTTGTGCTCCCCTCGGACCAGCCCCCAGGTGCTTCTTCGGTCCATTGGTTGTCTTCTGGTCCAAAAAAATTCACAAAAAGTTTCGCTGCATTTGGACTCCGTTTGATATTGATTACATGCGATGTAAAAAACATACAAAAAACAGCAACTGGCACTTGGCACTGTGTCAATAGGTTAGTACCAAAAAATGATATAAAATGATTATAAAACATCCAAGAATGATAATATAACAGCATGGAACAATCAAAAATTATAGATACGTTGGAGACCTATCACACATACATCTAAATAGAGAAATCCAGACTATTACAACCACCAACAAACGAACAGGAGACAACTCTAGACTCGCAACCAGTAGAACAGAGCAACTCCTGCGAAGATTGCCGGTCTTCATGTACCAAAAGCACCAAGGCCGTGCCCGTCATGTTCCTCCGATCGGACAACTTGCATCATCGCACGCCCTCATCAGTTGCATCGTGCTTGCCCTAATCATCTCGGCACCTGATCCCAGCTTGTCGATGTCGCCTCCCTGCTATAGTCCTGCCCAATACAAGAGAAAAGAGCATATGGAAAGCACAATTTCAAAGGGGGTTTTAATCAGTTTCCTTTCAAAAGTAGACGTGTTTCGAGCAAGCCAAAACGCCCAGCATGCGGCCGCTAGTCCAACAGTATAGAACTTCGGAGGAAAGTGTGGCACCAAGTAAAGAACTGCCATTATTAGGGCATTTGCCAGTGCCAAGCACCATCCCAATTGATCGCCACACAATTTTGGCCACAGGACATGTAAAAAGAGAGATGTTGTGAGGTTTCTACCTCATTGCAAAAAGAACACACAGGGTTCCCCGGCCAGTTTCTTTTTCTCATTACTTGCCTGGTCAAGACCGCATCTTGAGAAAGTTGCCACATAAACCGTTCTTCTCTGCATAGCAATTGTTAAGAAAATCAACATGTAAAATAAACCGTTCTTCTCTGCATAGCAATTGTTTAGCAGCTGAATCTCATGAATAACACATACAAAGCTTTGATGTCTTATTCCTAAGGATATTATTAATCTTTTGAGGGTTAAAGAGCAATGTAAAACTGACATCAAAAGGGAATTAAACTTTTATATGGGAATGCCTACTGGTCTTGGAAAAACATGCTTACACTTTGCTATGCTACTTTGCAAGATAATGGCGACAATTTTCTGAACTGGATATCCTCAAAAGAGAAAAAAATTCTGAACTGAAAATGGAGGGTAAATATTTACGATGGACTGAACTATCTGTCAGGACAGCATGTACCGTGGCCTTTGATGCCATATGAACCTAGCTTGGATGCCGAAGAATCAATTCGTTGAACATCGAACCTGCAAGAACCGACAAAGATCCATCTATTCTCGTCTATATATGCATTCAACTAAAGCAGCTGATAAAATGTTGAACCTTACCGAGCAAGATCATTTGAAGTTATAATTTGTTGGAAAACAGAAGGGAACAACAAACAGAAGTAGCCGCTAGATTCCAAATAATTTCTACATATAAGAAAGCACCAATGTTAGGCTTTAGGACACTATGTACAGAATCAGTTAATGTAGAAATAAGAAGTAAAAAAAATCACAAAGCCTTCTGTTGTGGCGACCTACCAACAAATCATTTGATACAAACATATGATGTTTTTACTGGAAATTCATTCTCAGTACAAATCACCGAGCAGCACGAAAACAATAGCAGCTGCTGGCATGGTTCAAGGATACGGAGAGAGTAGTATTTTTAGGAAATATTATGGATACGGAGAGAGTAATATTTTTAGGAAACCATGCTCAACTTAGACTTCATCCAGAGGTGGGTGCAATCAGTAAGTAGTACTGTTTGTGTTGTCACATTTTATGTCTGTGGGGGTTATGTTCTCTTAAGGGAGCATTTTTGGAGGAGTTTCAGCCATCGAGAGGGGATTCGCGTGGAAGACCCTATATTCATTGTACATGTTTTAGTTAGCATGAAGGTCTGTCTAGCCTTTTTTGAGGAGCACTGGAATTTCAATGGCAACATTATTTCTACTATCAGCGACCCACAGAAGCTTTTCTATGTTCTGTCATAAAAAATAGGAGACAGATCAATTTTACAATTAAATTTACCATGAAAAACTTCACAATGCAATTAACTAAAGAAACTTCACAATGCATATTGCTTTAACAGTGGAATAAGAAAGTTGACTGAGCATGACTTTCACCACCACATAAAAGAACGTAAAACCACAAATATTTAATGCAGAGTATCCCTAAAGTCACAAAGGTTCAATTTGTAATGCTGCAAAGAATACTTCTCTCTTATATTCTGAGCTCTAACATATGCTTCCAGGATCTAAATTATATCACTCCAAACACTAAAAAGGAAGTTGTGAAGCACCAACAGAATACTGATACAAATATCCCCTCACATAGTTCCTCTAGACAATACTCATTTTCTAATCTAGAGATAGCTCTGTGGCCGTATGCAGGAAATACAGAGTACACTCTGCTCTTCTGCACGTGTGACATGTCCCCAAATCATCTCCAACTTTAGAAGGCAAAGTTGAGCTATCAACAAGGCATAATCATATAAAAACGATGCATCTAAATACAAAACAAACATTATGAGACGATTGAACGTTGCTATGTCCTATAAGAACATATACAGTGCAATGAATTGTTATACAGAGAGGAAACTAATGTCAACAAATTTATGCCACGTACCAGCTATAAAAAATATCAGTGCACTAGAATATGAAGCATTGCCTATCCAACGAACCGACAAGAACTTCAGCATAAACAAAACCATGAAGCATAGCAGCCCTGACTTCCATCAACACAAATTCTTTTCGGTGTCACAAATTCAAACAGACACAAAGTGACAGGAATTTCAAGTCAAGGGCACAAAGCCA
This sequence comes from Triticum urartu, assembly GCF_003073215.2. Taxonomy (NCBI): domain Eukaryota; kingdom Viridiplantae; phylum Streptophyta; class Magnoliopsida; order Poales; family Poaceae; genus Triticum; species Triticum urartu. Next base: position 592,747,027 of record NC_053025.1, read on the forward strand.
CAAACAAAATATAGGAAGTTATCAGTGAAGAACATAATGCTGGAACCATAACAGGCGAAGATCACATGAACAGGCAAAAAAGCCGCAAATAATAAATCACCTGGAATTGTCAATGAACCAGGACAATGGCAAGAACACATCACCCAATTGCTAGACAGACATTAACTAACAAGATAGAGCAAGGAAAAGCAAGTTCATAGCTATAACTAGGTAAAGAGCAAAAACAAAAACAATCGCACCACAGTATCAGGAACTACCAGTAGACAATAGGGTACACAATCTATGTTTAACATCTGTTACATTACGATACAGATCAAAATGTAGCCGTCTCAGCATCACGACAGATAAGACGATTCATAGACAGAATTAATGCAGCTCCCTTAACAAACAAGAGAAAGTAGCAAAACATGACCAAAAATTTAGAGCTTGTCCTCAAAATCGGATAGGGGAGTCATCTGTTCCTTGAGACCCTTCCTCTTGCGGATCTCGGTGACAAGCGTCGCCGACTGGGTCCCAGGGTCCAAAGGATCGGAAGCCATGATGTCCCAGTGGTCAAACACACACTGGGGGAAAGCCTGACCGGACGTCGCAGCCCTGAGGGTGCTCGAGAACCCGAAGGACTCAATGACAGGCAGGTAGGCCTTGATGTTGTAGAGCGGGGTACCTTGCCTCTGCATCTCCTCGAACACGTGACCTCTCTTCTGATTCAGAACACCATAGATACCACCAAGTGCATTCTCCGGGGCCTGGATCTCAACCAGGTAGACGGGCTCCAACAGCCTTGGCTTAGCAGTGAGCTGAGAAGCGTAAATGACCCTCCTAGCCGTTGGGATGACCTGACCACCACCCCTGTGAATAGCATCAGTGTGCAGAACAACATCACAGACCTCAAAGCAAATGCCACGCATGTTCTCCTCAGCCAATGCACCTTCCTTTGATGCCCACTGGAACCCAGCCACAACAGAGTCCTTGATTTCATTGAGATACTGCACTCCCTTACACATGTCGACAACCATGTTGGGGCCAGTAGTCTCAGGTCCAAAGCACCAAATCTTCTTGGCGAGATCCTTGTCCCAACCAAACTCCTCAGACAGGATCTTGGAGCGCACCTTAGGATCATCACGTGGGCCAATGCGGCCATCATCAATAGCCTCAGCCAGTCCCTCCTCCAATGGGCGAGCCTCCATGTAAAGACGGTTATGCTTGTTGGGGGACTTGCTCATGACGGTCCGGCAGGACTTCTCCAGAACAGTCTCACGGAAGGAGACAACAGGAGGGGAAACAATAATTTCAGCACCACCCATGAAGTCATCCTGCAGATCCTTCAGACAGATTTCAAGATGAAGCTCTCCAGCTCCAGCAATGATATGCTCACCAGACTCTTCAATGGTACAGAGAACCATAGGATCAGACTTGGCGAGACGCTTCAAACCCTCAACAAGCTTAGGAAGATCAGAAGCCACCTTGCACTGAACAGCAACACGCACAACAGGGGACACAGAGAACTTCATTGCCCTGATTGGGCAGGCATCAACTTCCTTCTCATTTGTCAGGGTTGCATTCTTGGTGATGAACTGATCCAAACCAACCAAAGCAACAGTGTTACCACAGGGAACATCCTCAACAGACTCTTGCTTCTTTCCCATCCAGATAACAGTACGCTGGACACTTTTCACATACAGATCCTTCTTCTGGCCAGGAACAAAGTTAGGTCCCATGATACGGACCTTCATGCCAGTTGCAACCCTCCCAGCGAAAACACGTCCAAAGGCAAAGAATCTACCCTTGTCAGATGCTGGAATCATCTTGGAGACATACAGCATAAGAGGACCGTCAGGGTCACAATTTCTGATAGCATTAGCATATATATCATCAAGGGGGCCCTCGTATAAGTTCTCCACACGATACCTCTGTGCCTTTGAAGGAGAAGGGAGATGAAATATCATCATCTCAAGCAGAGCACGACTGGCAGGCAGCCAAGTTTGCATCACACGCTTCATGAGAGCCTTGCCCATCAAGTCCTTCTCATCATTCTTCATGGTCACACCAAGCTTCTTCAACATAGGCCACAACTTATCCTTCTGATCATTCATGCAGGTGGCTATGATTTGCTTGATTGGCTCGTAGCAAAACTGAACAAAACCTCTCTTGCAGGTAGCTGTCCCGGTGTTCTTGGAGGTCCATTTCTTTGTGGCTGGGTCAAAGAAGTTCTCACCCCACAGCCTCTCCATCATCTTCGCCTCATCAACTCCAAACTTGGAGGCATACATCTTGGCAAAGTTTGTAAGGGTGAAAGCCCACCCATGCAAACCAGCAGAGAACGCAACAGTCCCCTTCTCCGGGTACACTTGGACATCACCAAGGAGCACATCTTCATATGTTGCCATGATGACATTGGCATTTTCAATGACACGGGAGAAAGTCTGGTATGCTTCCTCACCTTCCACTTGAAGCTCAAGGAAGCATCTGTCCATCTTGTTCACGGTGAGGACAGGTCTAATCCTCTCACCAAGGGCTTGGCGCAGCACAGTTTCGGTCTGCACACAGACACCCTCAATACAGTCAACAACCACTAAAGCACCATCGGTGATACGAAGAGCAGCTGTGACTTCCGAAGAGAAGTCAACGTGGCCAGGTGAATCAATAAGGTTGATCAGGTATTCGTCCCCATCCCTGTCGCCCTTGTACATCTCGAGTGATTCAGGAGTCATCTGATAGAAAAGAGAGATACCCGTGGATTTGATTGTAATACCACGTTCTGCCTCGTCTGCACGGGTATCAGTCATGCGAACATCACCAGCAACTTCCTGGGCAATAATCCCAGCAGCTGCCACAAGGGAATCCGTAAGCGTAGACTTGCCTGCAGATATGCAAATAATATGTGAGAACAGAACAGTGCACAAGCATCTGGTTTGACAGTTGAACATAATCTACATGAATATAAAGTTGAACATATTGAGTTATATAAGACAGAATAGGACACAGCAGTACAGTATTTTCAAACAATCAAGAAATAAAATAATAAGGTACAAATAAGACGAGCCAGGTATTTAGCAACATGGTTAAGCAAAATCTAGTGGGAAATTGCAAACAACACAAATATAAAGATATGAATATTGAAGTAACTAAGTATAATCATGTAAATTTCAGATCTTATACACTAATGCATTCAGGGACAACATGAGCATACACCAAACTGGGGAGATTTGAGCCCTTGGATGTTATGTCATAGTAACATTTAAGCTGGTTGAAGCAGAAATCAATCATATAAGAAGCAGTAGTATAGTAGTAAACTCCAGGACACAATAAGATGGATTGATTTTAGGGACGAAAATAATTATTTCAAAACAATTCTAAACCACTCGTTAAATTTAACCAATTTAAATAGTAGAATTAATACAGTAGAATTAAGAGCAGGCTACAAAAACATCGACATACAAAATTCTACTGTATAAACTCAATATTTAGGTACAACTGCCACTGTTGAGTGTTGAGGCACATACCATGGTCGACATGAGCAATAACAGACATGTTACGGATATTATTTTTCTTATCCATAATCCCGCGGAGCTCCTCCGCTGTGAACTTCACCATCTTGACTGCTTATGAATATCACAGCGGGGATATAAGTTCCTGTTCAGAGAATAGCAAAGCTATTAGAATTGAACAAGAATCAGATGTGGATGACTAAACGTGAATATCCAGCAGTGTAATATAATGATTATGTTCAAGTAAACTGCAACCACAATTGTCTACTAAAAATGCTTAATAATGAAAAATAGCAACAATGAGGAACAACCAGGTAATGCAAAAACACACATCGCGACAAGAAAAGCAATCCACCATGAAAAGTGTACATGCAAAAGCTGGTGCTCCACCATAGAATGGGCTGCACAACTATGAGGAACAAACAGGTATGGATTTCACAAACTAAACCAAATACTACCAGATCTGTACAACTAACTAGGGGGTGAATCATAGTAAAACTTCTCAGGATTTGATCAAATTATATTAGAAAGGCTTAATGAGCAGATACAATAAGTAATCTGTACATGAATAAGCAAGCATCTATGCTGACCATTAAGTGACAAGTCATGTAAATTAAATTTCATTATTACCACAGTGACATAATCAAATACGCAAGCACAAAACCTGGTACTACTCAAAAAGCATAGCTTGACGCCTAATTACAAAGGGAAACAAGAACACATGTAAACAATTTCTTTTGCAAGCAATGTATGAGTGGCAAAACAGTGTAGAAGTACAGCCCAAAACAAGTCGCGTAAATGGTCTGATCAGAGAAAACTAACATATGGGGAGCACTGAGAAAGACCAAATCATACATGGCAAGCACATAAAAAAACGCAGAAGTTGCCCACACATAATAGTTTAGGCGAAATGGCTAGATCAGAGAAAAATTCATGCAGAACTTGAGAACTAAAATTACATAGAGTATAGTAGTAAAACAGACCAACATATGCATCTCCCATTTCACACATTAAATTAGATTGAGCATGCGAAGCAGTTAGACATGCATCTCCATTTCCTCCACGCCGAACATGGTAGCAGAAAACAAAATCGACCAGGTTACAGACAGGCAGCAAAGTAAGCAAGCAAGCGAGCAAGCAAAACCCTGCAGCTCGAACGATTTCCAGCGAATCCCCGTGGACGAACAGCCGAGCGAAGTAGCCAAAAATACAGACCAACTTCTCTCGGGGAGAACAAAAAAAAAATAGATCGCCGCCGACCACGGAGCGACGGAAACCACGGGCGCCTACCACCTATGCGACCACCGATAACTAGTGGACGCACGCGGGAGGAGAAACAACGGGCATCCATCCACGCCAGCACAGATCGCTCCCGGAGCAAGCGATCGGGGCTAACGGAGCGGCAGATCTACCACGGGAATGATGCGCACACGTCCCTAACGACGACGAATCCGGCGAACCAGAGCCTAGAACCCAGTGAAGCCGGTCGACTAGGCAGTAGCTAGCTGGCGGCGAGCTCCGGGGAGAAGCAATCGGAGGAGCGGTGAGGGCGGGGGAGGAGGAGAGGGGGGTCTCACCTTGGGGCTTGGCTTCCGCCTCCCGATCCGGGAGGATGAGATGAGGAAGCGGCGGCGGAGAGGGGCTTCGGGTTTAGGGGACTGGCGAGGGGTGCGAGGGACCTGCTTGCGGATATACTGCGTGAGGTGCGATTGGGAGACTGCGTGGACAGCGACCACGGCCCAGGGTGATGGAAGCGGCTGGTGGACTCAAGGCCCGGCCGAATGAATGGCCCAGGTGTGTGAGAACTTTCTTATTACAAAGAAGTCCATTTTCACCTTAAAAAAGAGTCCATTTCTTGCTAAAAAAAAGGTCCATTTTTCACCCTCAAATGTGCCCCGATAGACAAATCCCCCCCTGAAGTCGATTTTGGTACAATTTTAACCCTGAAATATATTTTTTTGAAGCTAAAACGCCAGTTGGCTCTTTATTTGTTTGGCGCTAGCAACCCTGAAATATCTGAAACCAGGTAAATTTGCCCCTTGAGTGGTTTTAATTTAGGTGGTTTTGGGAGATGAGGTCGTCTTCCTCCTCCCTCCACCGAAGCCAAGTCATGCATAAGCACAAACACAAAATGCGTAGTGAGCATCTCCCGAAAGCAAGTGAAGTGGGTGGAAGCAATGAGGAAGAAAGAGTTGTAGCGTATGTGGTGTGGCACGCCCAGGTGAGGAAATGGATGAACTTGAAGGCGGGAGTGGCGGGCATGTCGGCGTCCTTAGAGAAATTGGCGTGCGCCCATTGGAGGACGTAGGGGCTGGGTTTGGAGCGGCTGAGTGCCAAACCGACGACGGTGGGCACCGCATCCGCTCTGACCCTCTTCCTCTTGGGCGGCCATTGGTGGATCTCACATGCCCTGTTCATCAGCGAGAGGCGGGGAAACGAAATCGAACAGCAATGGTCGCGGGCGGCGCCGACGCGCTCTGGTCGGAGAAGAGCGAGAGAAAGGAGTGCAGGTATTCCGCATCTGCTGTTGTCGCACGCGGTACCGACGACTAAGCTAGGGGCTCTCGCTGCAATGAGAGAGGACCTCACCCTGCACTCGCGCGCCAGGTTAGGGGGGAGGACAGCTGCGGTGGCTATCGGAGCACCGCATCATGGAGAAGGGAGCTCGGTGTCGGGAGGAGCCAGGAGCGTCAGGAATACCGGAGGTAGCTCGGGGAACGCGATAGAGGCGTGATACGTCTCTGGCGTATCTATAATTTTTTATTGTTCCATGTTGTTATATTATCATTCTTGGATGTTTTACAATCATTTTATATTATTTTTTGGTAATAACCTATTGACATAGTGCCCAGTGCCAGTTATTGTTTTCTACATATTTTTTACATATCAGGAAATCAATACCAAACGGGGTCCAAACGCAGCGAAACTTTTTGTGATTTTTTTTGGACAGACATCCAGTAAGCAAAGAAGTACCGAAGAGGGAGCCCGAGTTGAGCACAAAACACCAGGGCGCGCCTGGAGGCCCAGGCGCGCCCTGGTGGGTTGTGCCCACCTCGGTGGCCACCCGCACCGCCTCTTTGCTCTATAAATACCCCAATATTCCAGAAACCCTAGGGGGGTCGATGAAAATCAATTCCAGCCGCCGCAAGTTTCAGAAACACCAAATCCAATCTAGACACCATCATGGAGGGGTTCAGCATGCCCATTGGTGCCTCTCCAATGATGCGTAAGTAGTTCACTGTAGACCTACGGGTCTGTAGTTAGTAGCTAGATGGCTTCCTCTCTTTTTTTGATTCTCAATACAATGGTTTCTTGGAGATCCATATGATGTAACTCTTTTTTGTCGTGTGTTTGTTGGGATCCGATGAACTTTGAGTTTATGATCAGATCTATGTTTTTATCCATGAAAGTTATTTGAGTCTTTTTTGATCTCTTATATGCAGGATTGCTTATAGCCTCGTATTTCTTCTTCGATATTTGGGTTTTGTTTGGCCAACTTGATCTATTTATCTTGCAATGGGAAGAGGTGCTTTGTGATGGGTTCGATCTTACGGTGCTTGATCCCAGTGACAGAAGGGGAACTGACACGTATGTATCATTGCTATTAAGGATAACAAGATGGGGTCTATTTCTACATAAATAGATCTTGGCTACATCATGTCATCGTTCTTATTGCATTACTCCGTTTTTTCATGAACTTAATACACTAGATGCATACTGGATAGCAGTCGATGTGTGGAGTAATAGTAGTAGATGCAGAATCATTTTGGTCTACTTGACACGGACGTGATGCCTATATGCATAAACATTGCCTTGGATATCACCATAACTTTGCGCTTTTCTATCAATTGCTCGACAGTAATTTGTTCACCCACCGTATTATTCGCCTTCAAGAGAGAAGCCTCTAGTGAAACCTATGGCCCTCGGGTCTATTTTCCCTTATATATTTTCAGATCTATAAATTAAAAAAAACCCAAAAATATCTCGCTGCAATTTATTTACTTTTATTTTGTTTTACGTTTTAGTTATTTTATATCTGTCTCTATCAGATCTCACCATTGCAATTGACCGTGAAGGGATTGGCAACCCTTTATCGCGTTGGGTGCAAGTGTTTGACTGTTTGTGTAGGTGCATAGATTCAAGACTTGCTTGTGCCTCCTACTGGATTGATACCTTGGTTCTCTAACTGAGGGAAATACTTATCTCTACTTTGCTGCATCACCCATTCGAAAAAACCAACGCAAACTCAAGAAGTAGCAGTATCCACTTGCATCGACAGAAGGGATACATAGGCTAAGCTTCCACGCAAAAACATGAACCTTCAGAGGCACTAGAGCCTTCCAAATAATTTCAATTGCGTTGGAGTTTGCTTGTACCTAGCGTAGCATCAGTGCCAAATGGTAGGTGCTCCGGACAAAAAATTGTCGTTCTTCTTAGGATAGTAGGTATACCTGGTCATCCCTCGGGCCGGGCCTAACCAAGCCCAATGCAAAAAACCCAGGCCCGGGCCCGGGCCGGCCCACAAGTGTAAAAGCCCGCCGGGCCTCGGGTCGGGCCTCTTCATTATTAACACGCTAATATGGCGGGCTCGGGACCGGCCTGGCCTTCGGGCTTGAAATCTAGGCCCGAGCCCGGCCTGTGGACAAGGTCGGGCCGGGCCGGGTCAGGTTGGGTCGACCGGGCCGAGCTGCCCATGGCCAGGTCTAATAATAGGTAGTGAAGTCATCATCTTCATAATTTGGGCGACCTGATTTTCATGACTTCTGCATCATGCATCAGAAGAATCCGCCAAACCACCACCTCCTCCCAATAGTCTTGATCAATGACGTCTGTCATCGAACAAACACGTGAGTTTAAATGATTACTCGCAATATTAACCAACCTGTGGTAGGATGGTTAGGTGGAATATCCCCAGCCAACAAGGGTTTAAATCTTGGTGCTCGCATTTATCCTAGATTTATTTCAGGGTTTCCGGTGATGCGTGTCCAGTGGGAAGAGACGTTCTCGTTGACTACGAGGCGTCTATGGTGACTTCGTAAAATCTCGGCTTGGTCTCTCGGAGGTGCTCATAGGGGTAGGGTGTGTGTGCGCTGTATGAGCGCTTCCGTCAGTACTGTGTTAAAAAAGATCCAACTAATCCTCATTTTTTAACATTTAATGGCCATGCAGTGTGCACGCGTGCTGTCAGTACCGTGTTAAAAAATAGATCCAACTAATCGTCATTTTTTAACATTTAAAGGCCATGCATAATGCCTCGTCATCCTAACGATGTAGTTCAAACAAAAGCATTATTTTTAACCTCCCTCAATATATACTTAGTTTTTAGTGATTTTGCACATAATATGTCCATGGCAAGCAGGGTTTTTTATAAAAAAAAATAGGTCTCTAAATCTACTTCCCCTAGCCTTTTCTCTTTCATCACCCCCGCCGAAGAGGAGAATTCAAAAACACTCACCCCATAAGTAAAGGAGGATGCAATACATGTGATATATTCCACTAGAGTCAGTTATGTGTTTATGATAGAAAACAAACACCACACATGAACAAACGAGTGATGGCCACAAAGATGACATGCACACATACACAAAAGATAAACATGACATGCAACAAGAGATGTAAGTCACCACATTAGAAATAGAGTTTACAAGACATAGAAGAATCACAAGAACAAGTCTCATAACTCTTGATACCTTGGGACGATCCTAGTTTAGTGAATCATTATTATCTCCCATCAGGACCAAGACACCAACAATAGAGAAAAAGACACTATTACGATGGCTGAGCGTCTTATTTGAGATCTTCGGTGGGAGTGTGTGACCCTGACTGAGGAGGTGGTGAAGCAACAACCTTCTCCCCCTCGGCCTTGTCTGCAGGGGTACCAGTCATGCGAACATCGCTAGCAACTTCCTGGGCAATAGTCTGAGCAGCTTCTACAAGCGTATTCGTAAACGTAGACTTGCCTGCAAACATGTAAACAAAATGTAAGAACGGTGCTAAATTGTGTTATTGAACAAAATGAAAGCATCAGGTTTGAACAACTGAACACAATTTATATGAAGAGACGATTGAAAATTTAGTTGGGCACAACAATGAAGTACATTGAAACAAAATAAGTTGACTACTCATATAAAATAACATACCTTACAAATTGTAATAAAAACATGATCGTGAGTACACTCCAAATTTGGTAGATTTGAGCCCTTGGCACATATGTAGTAGTTACATTTTAGCTTACTAAACCTTAAATCAATCCTATGACAAGAAAACAAAATACGATGGATTGATACTTCCAGGGATGGAATTAATTACTTCGTAATAACAAATTTGAAAATTTACACATGTTTTAGATTTAATGCAATATATAATTAAGAACATGCTATGAAGACATCAATCAACGAGAATCTACAATTTAAACTTAAAGTACGAGGCCACCGCGCACTGTTTAGGCACATACCATGGTCAGCATGAGCAATAACAGAGCTATTACGGATGTTGTCCTTCTTGTCCATAATTGCGCGGAGCTCCGCCGCTGTCCACTTCACCATCTTGACTATCACGGTGGTAAGATAAGTTCCTACTCAAAGAATAGCAGAGCGTGAGTATCCAAGATCATTAATACGAATAATTATACAGGAAAGGAAACACACACATGCAACAATTCTTTTTGCAAGTAATGTTCGAATGGCAAGACAGTGTAGAGGGCTGCTTTGTAGCAGAGCAGTATTAGCATGCACAAGTGCTGGCAGCATTATCCTGTAACTAGCACGGTAAGAAACAGTGCGATGCACAGGACGTCAGAGTCAAACTCTGAAAGAGATGCAACATGCATCCAACCATACACCGAAAAAAACACACGTAATGATAATAATTTAAACGAAATGATCAGATCAGAAATCCATTCATGCAGAAAGCCTGCAGTGAAATTACATGGAATAGTAACACGCACCAATATGCATCTGTTGATATCTACCTTTTGAAACATAGAATTTGACTACATTAAACATCCGATGAGAAGATAAGGAACAGAGAGCAGAACCGAGCAGCAGGTGAAGGCATGCAAGCGAGCGAGCACTATATATTCCTACGGCATGAACATTCTGGCTGAACAAGTGAATGAACTGTGAACAGTCTACCAGCAATATATACAGAAAAAAGTAAAGAACACCACACTAGAACGACAGATCCAGGCATGTCTAGTACCGGTCGAACATCTGCCACAACTTAGCGACCGATGCACGAGGGTGGACGACGAGCGCCTATATATCTGTACGTAGCAGCAGGACGAACAATGGCAGATCTACTAGGTTCAGAATGATATGCCAACGACGAAGAAGCAGTCAAACTAGGGCTGGCTCACCTTGGGGTTTCGCTCTCCCGATCCGAGAGATGAGAAAATGAGGAGGCGGCGGCGGCGAAGGTCTCCTTTATAGGAAGGGTGCTTTTTGGCACGCTTGGACTAGGGCCGTGAAGGAGACCGGCCAGATGGAATGACAGCCCGGCCCAAAGGGTGCCTTGTTTTCCTGAAAACAGACTAGTGTAGTGTTTTCATTTTCATCTAAGAAAAACTGTTCCCCTCAAAAAAAAAATCTAAGAAAAACTGTAGTGTTTTCATTTTGGCTTCTTCCACATCGCGATGCGTGCGTGCACGCGACGCATTCCACGCCGTGTACCTTAGCTGGATCGATGTTATCATGAACTTGTGCGCACACGGGCAAACGACCGATGAGAGTGTTGAACTGGTCGCACTTTAAGGTCAAGCACCGGGCGTTGGAACATTGGATTTTTAGGGCCTGTTTGGGTTATGGTTTTTTTAGATACACCTGTAAAAAATACGTGTATCTATCCATCTGTTTTGTTTCAGTTCAAAAAACACTCATGTTTGGTAATTTAATACTCCCTTCATTCCAGAATAAGTGTCCTGACTCTAATACAACTTCCTGCTGAAGTTAATACTCCGTATTAAAACACAACGATACCAAGCACAACCTTAGGTTTTCTTTCTCAGTAAAGTTTGAAAAAGACCTTGAACTTGTAGAGACGGTCGGAATTAAACCTTAAACTCTCAATCCATGAATATTGACGCTCTGTACTTAGCGCTCCCAGTCAATTCCACCCCTAAACTGACCCTAGATTGTTTGCCCCACCGGGAAAAATGCACCCCGAATGCTTCTCTCACTAACCACGTGGTCCTACTTGTGATGTTCATCCCCCCCCCCCCCCCCCCAAAATATATCTCCTTTCTCATTGCCGACGATTCATTCGTCCACATGAGGCATGCATGACATGATGCAGACCTCCTTGTGGCGCATGTTCACAACCAAGACGAGTCGCCTAGGAAGGGCGAATGTTATCGTTGTTGCTGTTATCATCATCAAGGGCATCGGGAACACGCCGACGAAGAACGTCCGGTGAAAGACATCGCCAGTCGAGTTGCTAGAGCATGAATGATAGCATATCCATGGGAGGTCCTCGATAATTGTCTATGTCACGCCCCCACCTCCACACCCTGGAGAATCTACCCATACGAATACTCGCCTCCATGGACAAGACAAACTCGCAGTTGTGCAAATCATTTTGTGCATTCCACCCCTTGCACGCATTGCAGCCACATACAACGCATCACCAATTACGGTGCGGAGTTGCCGAAGCACAATAGATCTCCATGCAGCTCCATAGAGCATCCTTAAATGATTTTGACGGAAATTGGGGATTGTATGCTGGTGCACACCATGCATTTGACCAATGCTTTAAGATCCTCGCCGGCACGTACCTTCATTGGTGGCCACACTGCGAGTCGCACGACCACCTCTGGTGGCGACGAGGAAGAGGGGAAAGTAGAGGGAAGGCCGGTGGCATGCTAGGGTTACGCCTCCCGAGTCACCCCTGCAGGAGCGATGAGGGGGCCGAGTGTGTTGACCCTTACCTTTAGACTGCTCGCTTTCCATGGTGCCCCTGGTTTCATCTCTTATTTGATTGTCACTGATGTCAACTGTCAATGAATGCATGAATAAAATGGGTATTGAATGCCAGAAGCAAAATCTGGAGCCAGAAGTGTAACAACACACGGACATTGATCGTGAATATAACACCATTTCTGACACCCGGGGCCCCGCCTGCCTATGGGACCCACCCGCCGCGCGGCACCACCCACAAGCCGGTACATGCAAGCGATACCTACGAGGAGGAGGCCTCCACGTACCATTCCTCGTCCTGGCGCTCGGAAACACGTCGCTTTTGCCACGCGGCGCCCTCCCATTCGCCAGCCCCTCCCCGCCCCCGTGCGCCATTGGCGGGTCACGCGGCCCATGCGTGCGCCGCGCGCGCGGCCACCACCCGGGCCCGCGCTGTCAGTGAGACGGCGCCCTCGCGCGGCGACGCCACTCCGCTCCTTTATCAAGGCGCGTCTCGCGCTCGCTATCCATCAGGAGGTTTTAGGTTGCGGAGGTTCGGAGTTGGGTACACAGATCGGAAGGGTCTAGAAGCTTCTGTTCCGTTGGTGGTGACGATGGCGGCCCTCGCTAGGTCGGCCGCCGCGGTGGCCGCGCTCGCGCTGCTCGCGTCGGCCGTCGCCGGCGAGGTCTTCTTCCAGGAGAAGTTCGACGGTGAGCCGCCCTTCGGATCCAGATTCCAAACCCCCCTCCTCTCTCGTAGCGGGCGTGTTCTAGATCCAGTCGATCAAAACGTCTCAGTTGTTCGTTGATCCAGTCCTACTTGTAAGTCGTTTCGTGCCTGAATTCTCGCCGTGATTTGTGCCTGACGAAATACAGGCGGATGGGAGGACCGGTGGGTCAAGTCGGAGTGGAAGAAGGAGGACAACACGGCCGGCGAGTGGAACCACACCTCCGGCAAGTGGAACGGAGACGCCGACGACAAAGGTAACTTTCGTCGCCGGATTTCGTTTTGTTATGTTCTGTTCTGTTATGATCGGCGGCGAATGGGGGACTGAATTGTTCTGTTTCCGCAGGCATCCAGACGTCGGAGGATTACAGATTCTACGCCATCTCGGCGCAGTACCCGGAGTTCAGCAACAAGGACAAGACCCTGGTGCTGCAGTTCTCGGTCAAGCACGAGCAGGACCTCGACTGCGGCGGCGGCTACGTCAAGCTGCTCCCCGCCGACGTCGACCAGAAGAAGTTCGGCGGCGAGACCCCATACAGGTGCCGATCATCTCCTCTCAATTGTTGAATCCGTCTCCGATCTGTTTTAGTGGCTGGTTGATCATTCATGCCCTGGTTCGATTCGAATCGCAGCATCATGTTCGGGCCGGACATCTGCGGGTACGCCACCAAGAAGGTGCACGCGATCCTCACCAAGAACGGCAAGAACCATCTGATCAAGACGGAGGTGCCCTGCGAGACGGACCAGCTCACGCACGTCTACACCCTGATCCTCCGGCCCGACGCCACGTACAGCATCCTCATCGACAACGTCGAGAAGCAGTCTGGCAGCGTCTATGATGACTGGGACATTCTTCCTGCCAAGAAGAAGAGGGATCCTAATGCCAAGAAGGTGAGGTTCAGAGATAATACTGTCTACTAGCCATGGTTAAGGTGTTTTTGTCACAGAGGCGATAAATAAAGCCATTAATATAACATTGTGTGCTGATGGCTGCAGCCAGAGGACTGGGAGGACGAGGAGTTCCTTCCTGACCCCGAGGACAAGAAGCCAGAGGTAGCTTTCCCTTTGTTGCTGCACAATTTGGATGATGATATTGTTGTAGCATGAGTATTGATTTGCCAATGCCATAATATTGAGCTAAGCCCAACTATTCATCATATTCTGTGTTGTGTCTCACAAATCTACCGATGCAAAGTGTCCATTATACAATCCTAACTGCACAACATGAGTTTCCACATTTTTGTGTTATAAACTGTTGTTTGTATTTGATGCTTTGCCTCTGGTGGCTTCCTGTCTGACTCAGATTATTTGCAGGGGTATGATGACATTCCCAAGGAAATCACTGAACCTGATGCAACGAAGGTGCACATTTTCCCATTCTTAAAACAATTTTACTTTGTGCTCTGTTGCCTCTTCTATGCAATTTCTCACATTGGTCAATATTACATATATGGCAGCCTGAGGACTGGGATGATGAGGAAGATGGTGAATGGACAGCTCCAACCATCCCAAACCCTGAGTACAAGGGACCATGGATCCAAAAGGTATAACTATGACAGCATGACTAGTTACTTACTTGTTCTAGACAGGTAGCAATGTGCTTTACAAGTTCTGACATGAGACTGTATTCAGAAAATCAAGAACCCTAACTTCAAGGGCAAATGGAAGGCACCTTTGATCGACAACCCAGGTAAACTGAGCTTGCCCACTGTTGTACATTCATATTAACTGCTGTACAGTTATCTTTTCTGCTCAACTAATTCAGTGAAACATCAAAGCTCATATGATCTTCTTTTCCTTTGTTCGTACAGAGTTCAAGGATGATCCTTACATCTACGCTTTTGACAGCCTGAAGCACATTGGTATTGAGTTGTGGCAGGTTAGTGCTTCACAAGTTCTGTG
Organism: Triticum urartu; assembly: GCF_003073215.2. Classification (NCBI taxonomy): domain Eukaryota; kingdom Viridiplantae; phylum Streptophyta; class Magnoliopsida; order Poales; family Poaceae; genus Triticum; species Triticum urartu. Next base: position 592,762,035 of record NC_053025.1, read on the forward strand.
AAACATGGTTAGCATAGCACATTGTGAAGCTTTTGTTGGGACCACTGATATTGATTTCTCCTTTGACCGGCACTAGGTTAAATCAGGAACTCTGTTCGACAACATCCTGATCACTGATGACCCCGAGTACGCCAAGAAGTTCGCGGAGGAGACCTGGGGCAAGCACAAGGATGTATGCCGTCTTATCACGAGCAGTTTAAGTTTTGTTTCATTTTCAGTTTTGCTTCGTTTTAGATATTTGATGTAGAGAGCTAAGTCAATGGCTCTCTGCCTTGCAGGCTGAGAAGGCTGCCTTCGATGAGGCCGAGAAGAAGAGGCTTGAGGAGGTATATATGCAAACATCTTCTGTTTGTTATACTGCCTTCTACGCTAAATCCAGTACTAACTACTCTGTTTTCTCCTTGTCAGGAATCCGCAAACGCTAAGACCAAAGACAATGACGATGCAGCTGATGTAAGCTGCAAATGAATTTAATTTTATCCTCAACGTTTCTAACTGCTTATATGACGTGTCTCATCTTAACACAAAACCACATTCTCTTACCTGTGGCAGGAGGATGAGGGCAAAGCTGCCGGTGCCAGCGATGAGGAGAACAAGGATGCCTCCGGCGATGAGAAGGTGGAGGAAATTAGCAAGGATGCTTCTTCTTCTTCCGACAAGAAGGACGAGCTTTAGAGTGTAGCAGGAAGGCTCTGTATCTAAACTTTTTCCTCTTGAGGCAGTAGAGCTTCCCATTCATCAATTAGAAGAACATTTTCTGTGAAAGATGAGAGAAGTAATGCAATCTCGGCTCTTGTAATTTGTTATGTTTTTGTCGGTAATAGGAAATATAGCATAGTCATGAATCTATCTCGGTGCCTCATCGCGTTTTTTTTTGGAGCAACCGGTTGGAGGTCAACCTTCTAATTAAGAACAGAAGAAATAATTTACCTGTCAAAAAAAAGTAGGAGAAATAATTCAGCTAAAAAAAATATAAGAACTTTTTGAGAGAAACAGGACCCCAAAAAAAGCCAAAGTACTTGCAGCACAATAGGTTCATCCAACTCATCAACGGCCCGAGTTTGATGGAAGCAAGAGTCTCAAACTACTCATCAATGTTTTTGCCTCGTTTTAGAAAATTTTGAAATGTTTTGATCACTGTCTTAAACCCAGACCCAATTCCAAACTAACCCATGTATGTCGTAGTTTTCTGAGCCAAGACACTGCAGCTCAGCAGTTTTCAGCAAAACTATATTGTTATGATGTACAACTACAGTAGAAATGTTGATTTAGAAGATAAACACTACCTGTCTTGAATAGCCAGCCTCTTCGAATTAGCTATGCATGCTACTTAAACCAAGCAACTGCCGGCAAGAGTAGGAAAAACAGATTCATACAGAAAGGAAAAAAAAAGAGAGTACTGTTTTCTTGCAACTGATGAAATATGTCGACGATGTTTATCCCATTTCTTAAAGTCTTCACATAATAGAAACATTGCCGTATAGAACAACAAACAGACCCTGAGCAGTTCCAGTGCTAAGGCATCATCATACAACTATCAGGTTTAGCAGTTACAAATAGTTTTCAAGTCCTAGTTGCGACGCTATCTTCAGAACAAGTCTTCAACATCATTCGCTACTTCACTTGTTCGTGCCTTAATTCTTGTCGATGTTTGATCTGGAATCTAAACTACAATACCATGAAAAGAAGTGTTTCCTGACTGCGGAGAAAAAGGGGATCCTACTCACGGCACTGATGATGACTGACCATCAGAGTAGCACTAAGCAGCACACAACAGATTGAGATGTTAGTATGTCAGATATATATGGAAAGCTTAACTCCTCCAAATGGCATGTATATATGCTAGCAGAATGGACTGAGACAAGATGTAATACATTTATACATATGGATTTCACATAAAAAGCAACATTCACACATGCACAAGAAGATGCAAAATTGTTTATACAACCCTCCAAGACTAATGCAATGCCTGTTGCTTCAAAGCAAAGGGCAAAACAATGGCAGGCTTTTCAGAGCATTGATTGGTATACAAGTAGCTACTTTGCTAATTATTTGTCAAACAGCCGATGTGCCTGAACTATTGTTTTCTCCGCCCTCACCGCTTGCCTCCTCACAAGGTTTCAACGCCAGCAGATTCTGGTTCTCGCGTCGGGGCACAGGAGTGTAGAAGCCGACAACTGGAATCAGATTGCAGAAGCCACGATCATCCGGCACCTCCGTCACCAACCCTAATTGCAGATCGATTGTGAAGAGGCTATCAATCGTGTCAACGAAAATGACTTGTGCTTCCTCAGTAAAGCCCAGCACGGCCACTCTGTAATTTATACCCGGGACCAAGAGATCGCTAGTTGGAAGCAAATTTTCCAAGCAGAAGATGCAGTTCAGTACCCATCGTGCATCAGTGGTGTCACTCGCCTTCCTTGTCCACAGTTTGAGGCGCAGACCCGATTCTTCACTAACTCCCAGTCCACCATCCTCCGCAAGCGTGAGTTTAAATCTGTTGTCGTCCAAGGACGACGACCCACCGTCGGACTTGTAGTCGGGCTGGCTGTCAGGTGGGTCCAACACAGCCAGGCCATGCCTCACTAAATCATACTCCAGGATCAACCCAGCATCGGACATGAAGTAGAGCAGAGAGCTCGAGCAGGCTAGAATATTTTTCAAAGAACATCATGAATTCGCTGTGCATCGAGGTCAGCTCGCCCCACGTGCCGGTCTCCGACGAGTATACGCCGGCCGATATGACATTCTCGTCGTAGTCAACGTCTTCATTGTCGACGACGAACACGAAGACCACACGGAAAGGACCCCCAAGGCAGTCGCGGTGGTCGACCATAGGTTCGGCTGAACCATGGTCCAGAATCACGCTTCTCCTGCGCACAAAAATGTTATACGGAACCATGGTTCAGCCGAACCTACGCTCGACACCATTGATCTCTGGACACTTTTTATAAGGATCCGTGCATGATTGATTAAAAAATGCATGATGGGAGCTGTTTGCATGTTAAATAATGTATGACGCGGATCCATATATAGCAGGATGTTGAATTGTACGGCGTCGACCATAGGTTCGGCTGAACCATGGTCCAGAATCACGCCTCTCCACTGCGCAGAACACCGCCGCGGTCGGCCAGCTGCCGTTGAACGCCGCGGGCACCGGTATGCGCTGCTGGGCGCCCGTGATTGGCTCCCACAGGAGCAGCTCCCAGGTACGAGTATGATTGCGCTTGGAGAGGAAGAGGGCGCGGCCGTGGCGGCAGTCCACGGCCCGCCACGAGCGCCAGTCCGGGGCGGCGAGGGAGAAGGGCGACGCGGTGGTGTGGACGAAGTGCGGGATGTCCTCGTCTTCCGATCCGTGGTGAAAGCCGAGCACGGGGGGTGCGAGGTAGAGCTCGTGGAGGCGGCGGCGGAAGATGGGGTGGGACCGTGGGAGACGATGCCTCCCCGGTCCTTGCAGACGAGGGAGGCGCGGAGCAGGCATGCGGGGTCGGCGGGCGGTAGGTGGAGGAGGATCTCTTCGACGAGCTCGTCCGGGATCGCCGGCGGTGAGGCGTGGCGTCGCTGCGGTGGTGGTAGCTAGGTTTGGGTTGTCTGTGTGGAAGGGCTTCGCTACATTTACTAGATTATAATCAACAGTTTTGCTAGAACTCATCTAGATGCGATATAATTTAGTCTCATTCATCTTTTATAGCCATTGGATGTGATGCTATAAGATGCGTGTGTGCTGACATGGACTGTATGTGTTCTAGTTTTCAAAGTGAATGAGACCAAATTATATCTCATCTAGATGAGTTCTAGATACTCCCTATAATCAATCTATAAATCCTAAGGGGTTCGTTTACGGGCCGGACCAGGATGGGGACGGGAGGTCTATTTTGAGTCGGAGCAGGATAGCTAGTTTTTTTTTTCTGTTTCTAAGAAAATAATACTTATTTTTCTTTTTAATAAAATCTATAAAATTCAAATTCATATACTCGTCTAACTCAACTTGAGATAGCTGAGAGCTGACCATCCGTGTGGCAATGAGTCCCAAGCTTAAAAAGCAACGGTGTGGTACCACGTTTTCCCCTGTACATTCTATGCCATCTGGAGCACACAAAATAACTAGAAGAACATCCGTGCATTGCAACGGGACTACATTAACTTAAAGAGTTCAATATTAATATTCTCATACATATTAAATTACATTGGCGGCCTTTTTTTACTATCAAATCCTCACACACACTCTCTCCCTCCCTCTTCCTCACTCTCTCTCCTCCTCTCCCTCTCTCTCTCTCTCTAACACACACACATGCACACACGCACACACATATCTATTTTATTGGGTACGGGATCATAATCCATCTATTTCACACATAATCCATAAAAGTAAATAGACGATCTTGTAATAGATTCAGCAAGTTGTGAGGGTAGTCAAAGCAGGAATGCACATTGTTTCATTATAAATCAAACAATCATACCAGAAATTGAAAGGTAAGCTTGACTTTTCATGCTCAAGTTTCTTTGCTTCCTCTTTTTTCCGGCGATAAGTAGCTCGCCTCTTGGCGTTTATCTGCTCCCTTTTTTCATCAGATAAGATACCTTTTTTAGGTTGTTTGGTGACGTTGTCGAAAGATCCTGTAGTCATGTGCTCGGATGTTGAAATGGTTTGGGATAAAACTTGAGCAGTTGACATAGTGTACAGGTGTATTCCTCCATCAATAGGAGACACATCAAGAACATCTGGAACAAAACAAAAGCAAAATGATATTTTTCTTATGCTGTTCTTGAACATATGCAACACGATCTCTATAAGCATGATATTTTTCTTATGCTGTTCTTTTTGCCGGTTCTCATTTTCAATATGTTTTTTGCTCACGTGAGATCAAATCGGGAGGCCGCTGATCACATGTGATATCACCATCACCGGGTTGGGGAACGACCGGGTCCGCGGTCTGTTCAGGTATGGAGTGGCCTGGAGCATGGTTCATACAAGTTACTGAGATTGAAGTTAAGAACATAAGAGAATAAAATGACGAGTACTCTATCCGCACAGCCTCATACCTGGACTAATAGGGTGATTATCAACAACGTTTGTCCCAGCCGTCTGATATCCTACATCTTCAGTACCCACAAGTTCATTATCCGGAAGAACCGGTTGTCCAGACGGTTCAAGTGTCAGCCCATCTGAGTGTCATTCATACAAGTAAGCGATAAATTCGATAAATAATTAGTATTAAATCATGGAAAAAAATTTAGTCAAAGATTTACCTCTAGGGACACCTGACGATGTTGTATGTTCCGCAGATTTGCTTTGTGGATTCCCCATACATACCTACAAGCAAAGATTTCATCATATTAACAATTGGTTGTGAACTGAAGTTATCTACCATCATATTAATCAGGTGGGATTGTCTTCCTGCTTAGCTGTCATAATATCCATTTTTGAATTTTTTATATAGTCAAGTCGGAATTGTGATGACCTAAAAGCATTGTGGATCTGGTGCTTGTTCTGACTATAGATTCCTTAATCCGAATTCAGGAAGATTTTGATGAATTTAGTGATGTTGAGGATCTCTATAGCACATTCCCTATGGAGAAGGTTGAAGCACTCGAAGACATGGTTTCATTTGCTCCTTCCATTCTTATCAACGTGAGCTGTGAGCTGTTAATAGAATCGACTGGCAAACTTTCTTATGTTTTTCCCCACTCATACTGCTACTCTGATATGCTGGTGCAGACCATTTCTCTAACATGTTTTTATGGGTAATTATATATTTCTCAATATCGCTTCTTGTTTGGTTGCCAGGGTGTTGCTGCTGTTTCCACTACTGCAGTTTTGAGTACGAAGAGTCCGACAGCAACTTCACCTACTCAGGTACATGTTATTAAATCCTAGTATTAGTATATCGAATAGTCAGAACACAATGGTTGTTATGTGCCCAGTGTCAACTTAGTTGGCATCCTGGATGCTGTAATCTTGTCAACCTTCACATGCTTGTATTGATTTATTTGATCATATTATTACAAGCTAATCCTTGAATATAAATACACGTGGTTGTTGCTAGTTTGAGGAATTGGTCATTTCTGATATATTCAGGTATACAACGGTCCTGGCATCCGTATTGGGAGGTTTTCTTTAATGAGAATGTTTCTAAACTTTTTTTTTCAACATTCATGTACTTTCGTTAGTGAACTTGGAGACAACATTAAGTATGTAAACAGTCTGCTTCTAAATTGTTTGACTATGCTTATTGGACAGGCTGCTTCTTGGCAGTGCAAAGTTAGCAGACCAAGCCACACAACCAACCAATCAAAGTAAGTAAAAGCTGCACACTCATTTATGCAAACATGTACAGCAACTAAACATGATCAGCATCATGCGTAAAGATCTCCTAAACGATTCTTTTTCAAATTTCAGAAATGGTGCCCGGCATACCATGCTCCAGGAAAGGAGGTCATGTGCTTGATGTATATGTAATATAAGATTGCCGACAGTGAGCATTCCAAGTAAGCACTTGCAACCAACTCAAATATGCATTTTCTTTACTGCTGTTTGGCCTACCATGCTCCAGCAAATATAGTCATAACCGAGGGATTATTGAGTAAATTAAGTAATGAGCGATTATTGAGTATAAACTTGCAATACGTACAGCACAAGTTGGATCTTGGGCGCGTCCAGGAGGGGATCACCAGGGGATTTACAGTCTACTGAAGAGATCACACAGCAGATCGCTTCGCGTCTCCTGAAGCGATCCCACGGCAGTTCACCGCCTCCTGAGACGATTTTTTGTATGGCCTTCAGTATGTAATATTAAGTACAAAATAATGTGTATGAACTTGCATTACGTTGAGAACCTGTGGGTGGTCACAGGGTGGCGCCGTCGGATCGGGGTCGTGATCGCCGGCGAACACGACACGCGGGATCGCGTCCCCATTTCCTCGCCCGATCCAACAGCAGACCGCCGCCTCCTGCAACTGCGACGGCGAAGGTTTCGTTAGGCCGCGTTAGAGGGATGGATCGGCGCGGCGCAGGGATGGATCTACCGCGGCGCGGCACAGGATGGATCCGCCGCGGCGCGGTCCAGGGATGGATCCGCCGCGGAGTGGGCGTAGGGTTGGATCGGGCGTGCGATCGGGCGGCGTCGGAGATCGATCTGCTGTTTCGGGCGGGGGCGGAGATAGATCAGCTGCGTGAACGAGGGAGCGAAACCAGCGGTTTTTGATGTAGCGGGTTTTTTCGTTCGAGGGTAGTGCACAGGTCGTACGACGACGAAAAAAAATCGATGGTGGGAGTATGACGAAAATAAACCAGCGAAAAAAACCCGCGCGGACTATTCACCGACTGCTCCATTAGGAGTAGAGATATGTCACGTTCCTCGGTTTCAAATTAGTCCCGTAACATTTTTCCTATAAATTTGTTTAATGTAAATAAAAAAGTCCATCGCAACAAAGTAAGTATATAAAGCTTCCATCGCAACAAGAAGTTATATAACCCACTAAAAAAACAAGGAACTATATAAAGTACGCTTTAGGCCAATATATTTTGAAAACGGGGGGAGATAATTAATTAATATATTTATGCTAACAATACTAATTAATGTGGATGCATGCTTATAAAACTTGACCAATTAAATTAAACTAGAAAACATGTATGTAAGCGAAAACATCTTGTAGAAAACAAGGACGCGGCATTTTGGCTGCACCCGAGGTAAATAGTAAATTCATTTATAATAGTAAAAACAAATTCAAAAAATTCTGATTTTTTTTGTGATGCTAGATGCTCATGTGCGCGAAGTCCGTGCCAAATTTCGTGAAGTTTGGACATTACAGTAGCTTTTAGCAAAAAAGACAAATTTTTGGGTGGTAAAAAGTTTACTGTTCACATACTATTTTGACCGATTTTGACCTTTTGCCGCAAGTTCCTCAGATGTTCGAACAAGCTGCAATTTGGCACGAACATCACATGTTGGAACATCTTCCATCTAAAAAAAATTCAGTTTTTTTTTGTGTATTTTTAGTATTTTTTTGAATTTACTGTTTTCTATGCACAGATGAGCCTGAACACCGAATTGAATATGCGAGAGAAAAGGTATTTTTCTACTAAAAAAGTAGTAGTACTATATCTTAACCAAGGTAATGCAAACGTTCCTTTTCGTTTACACTCTTCCAAATGAGCAGTTTAACCTGCGATTTTGCTAAGCTAAGATAGTACCGTTGTAGGAGTATGTCAAAACGATCACTTTGGCTCCCGGCTACCAAAGAGCCCAGAATTTTAAAATAATAGTAGAAGAACATAGTTATAAATTTTAAAAAATATCATATGAGTACTTATAAATTTTACATGAGATTCTAGAAGCACTTTTGAGACAAATTATACATGTGGTTTTTGAATTTCTGATTTGAAAATACCTAAATTGATATTTGTAGTCACAATTCAAATGGATAGTCCCAAACAAGCCTCTTACTTTGCGTTAGCATGAGTACATTGCTGGTTAGCTGTTCATCAGGTATACTTTCCAGTAGGCACGAACCGACAATGAAAATGACTAATCAGTAGACTGTTAATAACCACACTAAATATTGATAACAAGGATAATACTGTTTTTCAGTGTATAAGACTGTCTGCGGCATTAGCAGTGTCACATGTTAAAGCTGTGGGGTAAACTAATCCCCGTGGCTTTCTCTAAGAAAACCATTCGATACAAGGAAATTGCCATATAAAACTCAGCAATACTTGTCACCCAACAGTGGTGCAAATGATAAATCATATACAGTATACCTTCTTCAAAATCACCATGATCAATATTGCTACTAGAGGCCTCTGCTCCCAGCATCATCTTTATTGGTTGAAGCTGTAATTTTGAGCTTTGCATAGCAAGGCATGTTCATTTCTATAAAATGTGGTAGCACGCTCCAGAGCAAGTTCTCCATAATTAGGAACCCTACGTGCAAGATGTAAATTTGTCAATGCATCATTGTTAGGGTACATAAAACAGAAGGTCATGAACGTTAATGCACTCTGAATCTCTGGTGCAAAACAACAGAACCATATCATGACACAAAGTGCTGATATATCCTGTTAACTGTCTTTTATAACAACTGACTGGCGTTTGCAGAGATTATCATGTACGATCCTGAAGTGCCATATAGATAAACTGCAAAAGCATGAAATATTTGCAACTAGACAGTACCGGAGAGGATATAACCTTCTCAAATAGGATAAGACCTATCCCTCAAGCAGTTGAACTTTTTTTTATTGGTCTGAGATGCATAACCATGCTTGCCACACAGTCCTCGATCACAACTATGAAATATTTGCAAGCAGACAGTATCGGAGAGGAATATAACCTTCTTAAATAGGATAAAACCTATCCCTCAAGCACTCAGACTTTTTTAAATATTGGTTTCAGATGCCTAACCACACATCCTGCACGATCCTCAAGCAATTGTGCTTTGATTTGATGCTCAGCCTAGTACAGACATCATAGCAAAAGACGCAATACCCTGACTCTCAGGTACCGGTATCATGTCACCTTGGATAATGTATTCACAAATCCCTCAAATACCAACACACACACCGTCAGGCGCACTATCAAACACTTTAAACCAAACACATCAGACTTAATAACCACATTGTCAATTGTTATAGGACATCTTAAATCCTACTAAGCTAATGTCAATGGTGCAAAACAATGACGGACACATGAAAATACCACAGAGCTGATTGTAAGTTTTTCCCCCTGAATCCATTCATACTTATGCTACAGCTTATCTGGGCCAATAAGTGGAGTATGGGAGTAGAACCCTAACCTGATCTAGAGAGCGTGACTGAAGCTGTCACTTGCATTGGCGAAGTTCCATGGCCTTGCATCCGTTATCAAACAGCTCCTGCACCTGCTCCAGTGTTTTCTCCTCCTCCTCTCCCACCTCCTCACTACCCATCTCCTCGGCAATGTTCGGCGGCAACGGTGGGTCATGGTGTTTGCCCCCAATTCAAGCACTTCAAGCCTAGGATGTGGAGTATAGAAGCTGACAATTGGAATCAAACTAGAGGAGTTATCATCATCTTCATCGAGCACCTTCCTCGCCCGTTCTGATTGTAGTTCGATTGTGAAGAGTCCATAAAATGTGCTCATAAAAATGGCATTAGCTCCCTCGGCAAAGCCTAACACATTAACTGAAGTTGTACCATTCGGTAGCAAATTTTCCAAGCAGATGACCCGGCTCAGCACCCAACGTGCGTCAACGCCGTCACTCGCCTCCCTTGACCACAATCTGAGATGCAAACTGAAGTTTTGGATAACTCCCAGCCCACCATCCTTTGCCAGCATCAGGTTAAATCTTACCATGTAATGGTCTGGTAAATCGAACAAAGCCAGGTTGTGCCTGTCCAAGTGATACCCATAGATGCTCCTGCTGTCGGACATGAAGTAGAGCAGAGACCTCCCAACGAGCACGCTGGAATAATCACTAGAGACCATGGACTCCTCGTGGCGCACCGAGGTTAGCTCGCCCCAGGTGCCAGTCTCCGACGAGTATACGCATGCCGACGTGACAGTAAGCCCATCCCCGTCGTCGTCTTAAAAACGCTAGCTAGATAGTTTCAGGGACCTAGTGGTAAGGCCATGATCCCCAGGGAAAGGAATCACTCATTCTTCTATTGGGGACAGGTGCACGAACGACAACTCCAAACGTCATACATCCGCCGCCTATACCTACCGTTTAGGTGACACCAGCGAGATTCAGCTAAGGTAAAGAACTTCGTGTCGCGGCTGCTCCACTCCGCTGCGGTCTTTTGAACTGAACCTCGTTGCCTTCCCGCGCGCGAAACAAATGGGCAATGTGTCGTGGGTCAGTTTTGGGACGGGGGTTTATATGACGGACCATAAAAAAAGGAAGTTTTTTTTATGGCATGCGGGATGATCGCGCCTAGTAGCCACATATCAGCTACGCTCAATATGCGGAATTTCCGTTGGATCAGATTTTCGCTTTGATGAATTTGGACCTAGCGAAAAGGACTCTAAGCCTTCGCGCAAACAAGGAAAGTAGAGCAAGACGAGGAAGCGGAGCTTCCCCCGACTGTTAGAATAAATCTCAGTCATATCGTTGATCATCCGAGGACCAAACAATCACACAAGCACGACGTCGAGATTTGTTAACGAGGTTCACCGATATGGCTACATCCTCGGGGCATGACTATGGGCGCTCCTCCCCATGACACCGCTACAATACCGCACCCGGTCGCCCTGGACACCGGCACAAGCTGCCGGCTTCCCCTGCGTTCCGGTGCTATTATGTTGGCATATGTTACATCGTGTGTCTAGCCCCGCTATATATGAGACGCCAAGGATACAAGTGTCCTACTAGGACACGACTCCATATCCTATCTAAACACAATACTACTCAGAGTCCAACTGTAACCTACCTTGTACACAATATTCGACACAACTCTAACAAACTTCACCTTGGCGAATATTCTCCACCACCTTGAATTCGTCAATGCGTCAAACTTCCATGTACATTGGACCTGAGCTTATCCCATGAGTACCGCTGCTACTCCAAAGACTCCATATGACTCCACCTGCAACTTGTAGTCCCTTCTTTTTTCTTGACCACAGTCAACACTCGAGCGAAATTAAGTTCCACATTACTCTAGTTTGCGCTCCCAACTTCCAGAGTATCAGTCCAACGCCATCACACACTGATCATTGACCTGCGTGAAAGTGAACAACTCACATATTGTGTGTCACACATAAGAGTTACCTGAACTCAACATCACCGCTCCTTTCTTGACCGTCTGTCTAAAACTTGAAAGAATTTCACCGTTACTTGTAGTCATCCCGAGTCAAATTCGCAGTTGTCTCACCACATGTATGACCACTACAGCCCTGGCCCGTCTCCATGTCTCGTGCATACCGCACGCCTCGCCGCTATTACCGCGCCGAGCCTCCGTTGTCCTAGTCGAGTCTCAAGGGCCACGAACCCACACCACTCAACCCCCACTATAGAGTTCCACCGATCATCACCGACCGATGACGAGTTTTACGCTTTCATCAGACCACTGGGCTCCAGTCCGAACTGCGTGTCACTCGCTTTTTTCACCCTTGCTGAATAAGCTTCGATTCTCTGGATCCTTACACCGTAGCCCCTTAATCCAGCTTCACCTTCAACATGACTCCATGGTAGATGATCAGTCCACCCTCGCGCCCCGTCGACTTCAAGCTCCGTGTGTACATCACCTTGAATCAACCCAGCGCCATGGTCTTGTCAAAGCCACACAAGCCCTCAGGCTTACGCCACGTGTTTCCATGCCCAGAAGTCGGTCATATCAGCATCACGCCCATATGTCGTCGCCGCCGATTCCACCGCCGTCTTCTGTACCGACTGACTCGCGTCGATCCCGTCAGACTGTCCAGTCCGACCCAGGCTCCCAAATCATTCTGCGAATTCCCATCCATCATATGATAACTCCATCTCAGCTGACATGACTTCCCGCAACACTTTCAAGAATCCCTGTTGTGCTAATAAATATTTCACCATTGTCTGCCATAACCCAAGGTTTTCAGTTCATCAAACTTCTCCACCTCAAACCTGATACCCGTTGGTGCCATGGTTCTTTGTACGGCTGACTCTGCGAAAAATTATCTGAGCTATCCCCGCGACGCCGAAGTACACTAGAAAAAACCCACATGGTCTCGCCTCCGTGCACTAGTAGCAATCCGCCAAAAAAAATTGGCCTTCACCTGATCTGCTCCTTGCACAACTCCAACGCTGGCTAATTGCTTTACCTATGTCATGGAATTGTCACGGCAGATGTCCTTTTGCAAGGACTTAGTCGTGGAGCCATCGCAGCTAGGAAGCTTAAAGGGGTTAATCGGGACAAGGAACATGAGAGGTTTATACTAGTTCGGCCCCTTACGGTGAAGGTAAGGCCTACGTCTAGTTGGGTTGGTATTGCTTGAGGTTTCGATGACCAGGGAGCGAGATACGCTATGCCCGGTTCTCGACTGGTTGTTTTCTTGCCCTAAGCCGCCAGCGGGTCGTCCCCTTATATACACGGGTTGACACCCTGCGGCTTACAGAGTCCCGGCCGGCTCATAGACAATGTCCGGCTCGGTGACTAGTTAATTCTACCTTACAATACAAGTCATGCCATCATAGCGGTTTATCACTACGGGCCTTAAGGCGCCTGTGGGCTTTAGACCCTTTATTGAACCGCCATCTTCATGCTTGGTCTTGGGCTTCTTCTGATGAATACTCATTGTATAACCCGGCCCCTCCTGGGCGGCTTACACAATTAGTTATATCACCAACATTAGGCCCCAGATTGATTTGAACCGGTTCATGTCAATCTTAAAATACCTTAATAACCAGTCCTTCTGTCTTTTGTCCGTGAAAAGGTCATAACCCGTTGTGACGTCATCTTCTGGATCCGTGTTAACCCACCATGACATCATCTTTTAATTAAATCCCTATTTTATTCCATCATATCTTCAACGGATCTTTGCCTTTACTGACCATCCCGAAAACCGAGGCGCCGGGGTCGCTGGATAATGATACTCCGTCTCCTCGTTTCTCGCGCCGTCTTGGTTGGCCCCTCCTTATAAATAGGTGCTACCTAGGTCTTTCCCATTTCCTTCAGTCGTCTTCTTCCTCGCACTCCCTTCTCTGCTGCTCGAGCTCTGCCGCCGCCGCCGTCGAACCCGTCGTCTTCACTGACTCAGGCCGCTGCATCAACCTGACTCTGACCAGAAATCGATGGCGAACCTCCGCAGCTCGTCCACATCCGTGAGTTCCCCTTCTTCCCTTTCTTAGATCTGCATTGGAACTTTGTTGAGTTCGTCGGTGTTCATCGCTGCCCGATGCAAATCCTCGCTAGCTTTCACCTCCAATGCCCTGTTTAGATCGCAAAAACAACGTAAAACTGCTGCGGCGATTGTTTGTGCTTATCTTGCAGAAAAATAGATCTCATTTCCCTTGTTTGGAAGCCCTCTTCGAGTGTATGAACTTCTCTGCACTGTTTTTAGGTCTAGAAGTTTTTCTTTCCAGAGCGACCGTTTGATCCAAAATAATAATTGCAACTTGTGAAACCTGTTTGTCCCACACTTAGCCAAAAATTGCATCTGTTGAATCTGTTTTAGCCATAGTAGTCCATGTGACCGGTTTAAGACAACACCGGCTGTCGGCACCACTTGCGCCCGGCGACTTAAGAAAATTTTAATTACCTTTGGTACCTGTAGCGACTTAAATGCCATTACATAGTTACCCATATGTCATTAGGCCCCTTCTTAAGCCGCCACCTTGAATAAATCAACAATGCTCTCTTCCGGGTTACGAATTGAGCCGGAAAAATTCTTTTATCTTGTTGTAGGCTTCGATTTACGCAATGGCACCCAAAGCTCCCAAACCTCCGGTGACCTGCAATTGGGTCCCGTCCATTGTCATAGAAAGCAAATTGTCCGAATTTGTGAAGTCTGGCTATCTGCCCAAGAAGGAGGTTATGTCCTATCGTGCTCCTGAGCCATCTGAAGAAAAGCCTCAACCCAAAGAGGGGGAGGTGATCGTTTTTACTGATCATATGAGCCGGGGATTTGCTCCACCCGGTTCAAAATTCTTTAGGGATGTTCTGAAATTCTTTGATCTAAGGCCTCAAGACATCGGACCCAATTCCGTATCAAACATATGCAACTTCCAAGTCTTCTGCGAGGTGTACCTTGGAGAAGAACCCAACTTACTTTTATTGAGAGCTGTTTTATTTAAACCGGCAAAACGAGCGTGCCAACGGGCCCAGTCTAGAGCTCGGTGGTATCTCAATTCAACGGTGAAGAGATTGCCTTGTTCCTTACGCTGAACTGCCGAGTCACCCCAAAGATTGGAACCATACGTGGTTCTACTGCCAGGACACTTCTCCGGCTGGCGAAAATCCACTGCCCGGCTTTCGTGCCTTGCGCCTTGAATCCAACCACTCGCTGTTGGACAAGTTGACTGCTGTTGAACGTCTGCCACTCACCCCCACTATCAAGAAAATCAAAGCTCTTTTGGGGAACGGCTTAGATGGCATCGACCTGGTCCGAGTCTGGGTTGCTTGGAGAGTGATTCCGTTAAGCCGCCGTCCCGGCTTAATGTGTACTTACTCAGGCGAGAAGGATGATCCTCAGTGTCATAGTCCTGACGACTTACCAGATGATGTGGTGGAGGCTACAACCCAGTCCTTGTTGAAAGAGGGCACGATGACCAGTAATGCCTTCGGCTTACTGCCCTTCTGCAAGAAGAACCCGGCCCCTGCAGTAAGTCATTCACCGGAGATTACTTTTTACTATGTTATACCTTATCTTTACTCATAACCCTTTACCATCATTCACAGGCAAATGACAACTTCTAGAAGGTCCAGTATGACCATGAGGCGGCCAAACAAGCTAGGGCTGCCAAAAGGGCCGAGAGAAAAGCCGTCAAGACTGGGACTTCAAAGAAAAGGAAGCCAATCACCTCAGAGATGTTCCAACTTGATGACTCTGATGACAATGAAGAAGAGGTAACTTTTAACTTCCCTTACTCTTTTACCACCACCTTGCTGACCTTATTCCCCTTTCAGGAAGACACGGGAAACAGCCAACTCGTCGAAGAAGAGGTAACTATAATCTCCTCCGACTCCGAGCCTTTGCCGCGGCAGAAAACTCGTAGAGTGACCCGGAAAGTAAGATTTTCACATCCTTTGGCTTACCAAGATCCTCAATTTCTTTTGAAGCGACATCAATTTGAAAGCCGGAGGCAGAACCGGACCAGCAAGGATGCAGAGCTCTCCTCCGGCTTGCCTGACCCAACCAGGAAGCGTCGGACTGAGGTTATCTCCAACTTACATCCTGTTTTACCTTTGGCGGGTTTAATCTGTCAACCTCTCAATTCACCTGACTCCAATTATCAGGATACCTCTCCTTCCTCCGGCGAGTCTATGCAGTCAAACATGCCGGCTTTTAAAACTGCCCCTGGGTAATGTCAATTTGTTTACCTTATGGTTTATCTTACTCATGTTTTTGTACTCACTCTTCTGCCTTGTCCACAGTGTGCAAGTGAAGCCCTGGAAGAAAGCAAAGAAGGATAAACCGGCTCAAGACCCTGTAGTAACTGAGCCGGAACTGGGCACGGCTGCCCTCGACTCTTCCACACATCAGCCGCCGCCTGAGCCGGCTCATGATATTCCAGCACCAACTTCTGACCCGCCTGCTGAAGATACTCTTGATGGTTCTGATAATCCGGAAGCACCTAGCCCAGCCAAGACGACTGATCCAGAAGTGTAAATTCTCAAGACTCAGTTTGTTGAGCCGGCACGGCCCACCGTACTTGCCAAGTGTTCTGCTAAGGAGGAGTTGTTAGAACGCCGAAAGGCCAAGATGGACATCACTGACTATACTCATTTGAGCATTGGAGAGATCGTCTCGGGCTATATCAATCAAGTGCATAGCAACCGTGACCTGGAAATTGACATGGTGAAGCAAATACAGCAAAAATCTGAGGTATGACTTATGCTACCTTCCCTTAACCATACTTACTGTACCAGCCCCCAAGTCTATTGCTTATAAGTAAATACGCTGTAGACTTACAAAAATTTCTAGCACCGTTTGTCCGGCTTAGAAAGAAGATAATTAACCCGGTTGTAGCAAGAAATGTTGAACTTGCGATACACATTAGCCCCCAAGTGCCACGTACCTTTGCTTGCAAAGTGCTTGGGACTTAATCTGCTTAAACCGGCATAGTAATGTAGAGTTCTTCAGCATACATTAGCCCCCAAGTGTCAAGTGTTTTTTTCTTGCAAAGTGCTTGGGACTTAACATTATTTTATCATGACCCTGACTATGACCCGGTATCAATGCAGGCCACCATAAGTCAATTTGAGTCAAAGATTGCTGACCTGAAGAGCCGCCTGGCAGCCCAGGAACTTGAAATTCAAAAGGCCAACTCCAAGTTTGAATTCAGCGTCTCTGAACAAGAGAAGTTGAAGAAGAACTTTGAATCAGAGAAGAAAATCTGGGCTGATGAGAAGGCCTCACTAGTAACCTGGGTCGAGACAGCAGAAACCTCACTTGCAGAAGCAACAGCTGAGCTGTTCGGCTTAAAGCGCCAGATATCTCAAATGGTCCCAGCAATCTTCGGTAAATGACTATATAAACCTCAGATATTGCAATCCTTCCTTTGATGACTATGTTAATTATTACCTCCGGCTCACCTTTTGTTTAATAACACAGGCCCCAGGAGCACCAACCTCAAGCAGAACATGGTGGTCAAGCTGAAGGCAGTCTACACTCTGGTGGAGCAACTGTACGCCGGGTCACAACGTGCTTTGGCCGTTGTGGCTTTATCAAATGATGTCCCCCATCTCCTGCAAGATGTGCTAAAACGGCTTGCTGTGCTTCCTCAGCGGGTCCAAGAGCTAAGACGGGCATCTGCAAGAGCCGGAGCTATAGCCTCCTTGAGCCGGGCCAAGGCGTGGATTCCAGAGCTAGACCCGTCCGATCTCACTCTTGGATACCCGAGTCTGAAGGAGGATGAAACCTTGTTTGATGAGGCAGACTTCACCTCTTGTGTGAAAGACATACACCCTGTGGCTACTCTCATTGGGAACGACACTGATCTTACCAAGTATCAGCCGCGTTATGACAGCAAGAACCGGAGGATTCCAACACCTCATTACGATGATGTCAGCCTGATCCCTCCAACTCGTAAGCATACCTTTGCCCCTGAAGTTGACCCAACCGGTTTAATAGATGATGAAGCTGAGTTTGAAGCCTTGAGCGGCATTGACTGGGCCTCATCAACCTTCCAGGACAGGGCAGCCAATGAAGAGGCGGAGAAGGCTGACCCGGAATCGTCAAGCCAACCAAAGGAGTAAAGACGTCGGGCGTCATATGTTTATGTCTTTTGTGAAAACAATGCCTTACTATTCAGACTCGGGGAGTCTTGTAATAGGGTAGAAAAACTCTCGATTTTTGTCATGCCTTCACGCATGTTTATGGCACTCAATACTTCCTTAAGCCGCCATCGCTATATACTTCCAGCTTTTATTGATCTTCTAGTTCCTTTATGTTAAACAAAAGTTACCTGCCTTATCTTGCATAGAGGACAAACAAAGAATCCTCTGGCGACTTACCGCCTCGGGGGTCACATAAGGTATTGATAACCCGGAGTATACACCAAATAATATTAGGAAAACCAACTTACGATTGGACTTAGTAGACATAATCATAATGATATACCTGTGATGCTTGTGGTTATCTCTCCAGCTTATATAACCCAACCCCTGAGGGTAAGTTTAACTCCTGAAAATTGGTATATAAAAGTTCACCTGGCACGTAACAACCTGAGGTAACCAATATTAACCCGGAGGAACGAAATCCACTCCATAGTACTTTCAAGAGGGTCTCCAGATAGTCAAACATTGACACTGATAAAATATGATGAATAATAAATAAAATTAAAAAAGGCCTCTGATTCAAATACGATCAGTGAACCGTTACAAAGGGGTTAAGCTAAGATTCGGATACGATCATATAGCCCCCAGTGGCTGTGGCGATGCCATCAAGTGGGTATCGACAGCTATGTTCTCTTTGGTTCGAATACGACCTATGTTTGAACAGGAAGCCCCCAAGTGACCATAAGAGTTGTTTAATGACGCTGATTCGAATACGATCCACGTCAGACCCAAAGGGGTTAAGCTATGATTCAAATATGATCAAGAAGCCCCCAAGTGGGTTTGGCAGTATGCCGATCAAGTGGGTATCGACAGCTATGTTCTCTTTGGTTCGAATACGACCTATGTTTGAACAGGAAGCCCCCAAGTGATCGTGGCTAGATTCAGATATGATCATAAGCCAGACCAAAGGAAAAGCCGGATTCAGATGTGACCCGCTCCCTGTTGGTTGTTTCCACCACATGACAAAGAAGACACATAAACTTGTTTAGGGTGGAAAAAAGGACAGAGGTCCTGCTTTATTGCTTCATCTAATATATACATTGTCGAAATATATACATATTAGAGCCGGTGGCTCAAGTATAATAAGGCCGAAGATGAGCGATATTCCATGGCCGGCGGGTCTCCTCCTCCGACTTACGTGAGTCTTTGTGCTCTCGAACATCGATAAGGTAGTATGACCCGTTGTTCAGATTCTTGCTGACCACAAAGGGTCCTTCCCAAGGAGGGGATAGCTTGTGCATATCAGACTGATCCTGTATGAGCCGGAGCACTAAGTCGCCTTCCTGAAAGGTTCTGGATCTAACCCGGCGGTTGTGGTAGCGGCGCAGGTCTTGCTGGTAAATCGCCGAGCGGGCTATTGCCAAGTCTCGCTCTTCGTCCAACAGGTCAAGTGCATCCTGACGAGCTCTTTCGTTGTCAGCCTCAACGTAAGCCGCCACACGGGGTGAGTCATGATGGATGTCACTTGGTAGGACCGCCTCTGCTCCATACACCATGAAGAAAGGTGTGTAACCCGTAGACCTGTTAGGTGTAGTATTGATGCTCCAAAGTATAGAAGGTAACTCCTCCACCCAACAACCCGGCGTCCGCTGTAAGGGGACTAAGAGCTGGGGCTTGATACCTTTCAAGATCTCTTGATTGGCTCTTTCTGCTTGACCATTGGATTGAGGATGAGCCACAGCCGAAACGTCAAGCCGGATATGCTCTCATTGACAGAACTCTTCCATGGCTCCTTTGGAAAGATTAGTACCATTATCAGTGATGATGCTGTGTGGAAAACCAAAACGGATAATCACTTTTTCATAAATTGAACCGCCGTGGCTGCATCACACTTACTGACTGGCTCCGCCTCAACCCACTTTGTAAACTTGTCAACTGCCACCAGGAGGTGCGTCTTTTTATCCTTAGACCTTTTGAAAGGCCCAACCATGTCAAGCCCCCAGACTGCAAACGACCAAGTAATTGGAATCATCCTTAATTCTTGAGCCGGCACATGAGCTCGTCGTGAGAATTTCTGACATCCGTCACATTTCTGACCAGATCTTCTGCATCAGCATGAGCCGTCAGCCAATAAAACCCATGACGGAAAGCCTTGGCCACAAGGGATTTTGAACCGGCATGATGACCGCAATCCCCTTCATGGATCTCACGAAGTATCTCCTGACCCTCCACCGGTGACACGCAACGTTGAAATGCTCCAGTGACGCTGCAGTGATGTAACTCGCCATTAACAATTGTCATGGACTTGGACCGCCGGACGATTTGTCTTACCAAGGTCTCATCCTCAGGCAACTCTCCCCGGGTCATATAAGCCAAATAAGGCAGTGTCCAATCCGGGATGATGTGGAGAGCCGCTACCAGATGCGCCTCCGGGTCTGGTACTGGTAGATCTTCTTCTGTTGGTAACTTAACAAAAGGAGTATGCAAAACATCAAGAAAGGTGTTAGGTGGCACCGGCTTACGCTGAGATCCCAGCCGGCTTAAGGCATCGGCCGCCTCATTCTTCCTCCGATCAATGTGCTCCACTTGATAACCTTTGAAGTACCCAGCCACAACATCAACTTCACGACGGTAAGCCGCCATAAGAGGATCCTTGGAGTCCCACGTGCCTGACACTTGTTGAGCCACGAGATCAGAATCTCCTAAGCACCTTACCCGGCTCAAATTCATCTCCTTGGACATCCGGAGACCATGGAGTAAGGCCTCGTACTCAGCTGCATTGTTAGTACAAGGAAACATAAGCCGGAGCACATAACAGAACTTGTCACCTCGAGGGGAAGTTAACACGACTCCAGCCCCCGAGCCTTCCAACTGCCTGGACCCATCAAAGTGAATAGTCCAATACGTGTTATCAGGCTTCTCCTCAGGTGCCTGTAGCTCTGTCCAGTCATTGATAAAATCTACCAAGGCTTGAGACTTAATGGCGGTACGTGGCATGTACTTCAGACCATGAGGCCCAAGCTCAATGGCCCACTTGGCGACTCGTCCTGTGGCCTCTCTGTTCTGGATGATGTCTCCCAAAGGGGCAAAACTTACCACAGTGATAGGGTGACCTTGGAAATATTGCTTCAGCTTCCGGCTTGCCATGAACACCCCGTAGACAAGCTTCTGCCAATGTGGATATCTTTGCTTAGACTCAATGAGCACCTCATTGACGTAATAAACCGGCCGTTGAACCGGATGCTCCTTGCCAGCCTCCTTGCGCTCCACCACGATCGCAACACTGACAGCTCGTGAGTTAGCGGCCACATATAACGGCAATGGCTCTCTATCAATGGGAGCCGCAAGGACCGGCGGCTCAGACAACTGTCTCTTCAAATCTTCAAAAGCAACATTAGCAGCATCACTCCAGACAAAAGTGTCCATTTTCTTCATCATTTGATACAGCGGTAAGGCCTTCTCACCTAACCGGCTTATGAACCGGCTTAAAGCGGCAACACGACCCGCCAGTCGCTGAACATCATTGATGCACGCCGGCTTAGCCAGAGAGGTAATTGCCTTGATCTTCTTCGGATTAGCTTCAATGCCCCTATTTGAGACCAGAAATCCCAAAAGCTTGCCTGCGGGTACGCCGAACAAACACTTGTCCGGGTTAAGCATCATCTTGTAAACTTGGAGATTATCAAAGGTCTCCTTTAAATCAGATATTAAGGTTTCCTTCTCTCTGGACTTCACCACTATGTCATCCACATAAGCATGAACATTGCGCCCAATCTAATTGTGGAGACAGGTCTGTACACACCACTGATAAGTCGCCTGGGCACTCTTAAGCCCAAAAGGCATAGATACATAGCAGAAGGCTCCAAACGGAGTGATGAAAGCCGTCTTCTCCTGGTCCTTAACTGCCATCTTGATCTGATGATATCCAAAATAAGCATCCAAAAAACTCAAACGCTCACAACCCGCCGTAGCATCAATGATTCTATCAATACGGGGGAGAGCAAAAGGATCAGCCGGACAAGCTTTATTTAAGTCCGTGTAATCCACACACATCCGCCAGGTGTCGTTCTTCTTGAGTACGAGCACCGGGTTAGCCAGCCACTCCGGGTAAAAAACTTCGACAATAAACCCAGCCGCCAAGAGCCGGGCAACCTCCTCTCCAATAGCTTTTCGTCTTTCTTCGTTGAATCACCGAAAAAACTGCCTGACCGGCTTATACTTTGGATCAATATTAAGAGTGTGCTCAGCGAGTCCTCTCGGTACACCCGGCATGTCAGAAGGTTTCCATGCAAAGATGTCC
Source organism: Triticum urartu (assembly GCF_003073215.2). Lineage (NCBI taxonomy): Eukaryota > Viridiplantae > Streptophyta > Magnoliopsida > Poales > Poaceae > Triticum > Triticum urartu. The sequence continues at coordinate 592,784,222 of NC_053025.1, forward strand.
CGGTTCTCACGGATGAACTCGATGAGCGCGCTTTCGTATTTAGGATCCAAGTTGGCACTGATGCTGAACTGTTTAGATGAGTCGCCTGGAGTGAAATCCACAAGTTTAGTTTCAGCTACCGATTTAAACTTCAACGCCGGGTCATGCTCCGTAGTTGGCTTCTTCAGAGAGGTCATATCTGCCGGGTCAACATTATCTTGATAAAACTTTAGCTCTTCCGCTGCACAAACAGACTCAGCATAAGCCGCGTCTCCCTCTTCACACTCCAAGGCTACCTTTCGACTCCCATGCACAGTGATGGTGCCCTTGTGACCCGGCATCTTAAGCTGCAGATAAACGTAACACGGTCGTGCCATGAACTTGGCATAAGCCGGCCGCCCAAACAGAGCATGATATGGACTTTTGATTTTGACCACCTCAAACGTCAATTTCTCAGCCCGGGAATCATATTCATCTCCAAAGGCTACCTCCAATTCAATCTTACCGACCGGGTACGCCGACTTACCAGGCACCACTCCATGGAAGACGGTGTTGGATGTCTTTAAATTTTTATCAGTCAAACCCATGCGCCGAAAGGTCTCATAATAGAGGATGTTGATGCTGCTACCTCCATCCATGAGTACCTTGGTGAATTTATATCCACCGACCTGAGGTGCCACCACCAAGGCTAACTGACCCAGATTATCAACCCCGGGAGGGTGATCTTCCCTGCTCCATACGATGGGATGCTCTGACCACCTCAGGTAACGAGGAACTGCCAGCTCAACAGAGTTCACGGCCCTCTTATGAATCTTCTGGTCACGTTTGCATAAGCTAGCGGTGAACACATGATACTGCCCACTATTCAGCTGCTTCGGATGGCTTTGATAACCCGACTGCTGCTGCTGCTGTCCTCCTTGACCAGACTGCTGTTGATTATAGCCGCCTTGATTTCCCTGAAAACCGGAGCTTGAACCGCCGCCCGGGCCATGAAAGCCGCCGGCACCTGAGCCGCCGCCTGACCCGTGATTGCCATCAAACATGTTGGAATTCTTGAAAGCCTTCATGATGGCACAATCTTTCCATAAGTGGGTGGCGGGTCATTCCCGGGTGCCGTGTCTCGGGCAGGGCTCATTGAGTAGCTGCTCAAGAGATGGACCTGACCCGCCAGACCGAGGGGGCGGTTTTCCCTTACGTCTCTGATTATTACCCTATGCATTGGCGTTGGCCACAAACTCCGGGTTACCCTCCGCCTTACGCTTATTGCCTCCTTGATTCGTCGGGTTATGCTGCTGACCCTTTCCATTGCCGTTCTTCTTTCCCTTCCCTGTCTTTTCCTCATTAGAGGCGGGATCCTTGGTACTATCAGAGTCGGCGTATTTGACTAAAGCTGCCATCAACGTACCCATATCGTTGCAATCATGCTTAAGGCGCCCCAGTTTCTTTCTCAGTGGCTCAAAGCGGCAATTCTTCTCTAACATGAGGACTGCAGAGCCGGCATCCATCTTGTCAGATGAATGTATAATCTCCTTGACCCAGCGCACCCAATGAGTTGTGGATTCACCCTCCTCTTGCTTACAATTTGTTAAGTCCACAATTGACATAGATTGCTTGCAAGTATCCTTGAAGTTCTGGATGAACCGGGCCTTTAACTCTGCCCATGAACTAATGGAATTGGGTGGTAAGCCCTTTAACCAAGACCGGGCCGTTCCATCCAACATCATGGTGAAGTATTTAGCCATTTCTGCGTCGCTGACCTCCAACAGCTCCATGGCCATCTCATAGCTTTTTCAATCCATGTCCCAGGCTGTAAGTCGGCCGTATAGTTTGGCACCTTTCGAGGCCCCTTGAAGTCCTTAGGGAGGCGCACATTATGTAAAGCCGGCACCAGACACGGCACGCCGCCGGTTCTAGTGGCTACTCCCGCCTCAACAGAGGTCGTTGGATAATCTGGAATGGCCGGGTGAGCCATCTACTGAGTCGCCAGCTGAGCTGCTAGCTGAGCCGCCCGCTTATCCTCCTGACGTATCCGGTCCTGCACCGGGTTATATCCGCCGGGCTGGTTACGGCGTTGAGCATTGCTTGACAAAGCCTCTGACTCCATGTGCCTGCTGTAACTCGGGCTCTGGTTTGGACGAGACGGAGCCAACCAAGGTGAAGGAGTTGAATGAATTCTGTCCCGGCTATAAGAATAAGTTTCTTGCTGAGCCAGAGCTGTCTGGACAAGCTCTCTGATCCTCCGGGTCTCCACCGCTGTCGGATCATCACCGTCTATTGGGAGAGCCGCCAAACGCACTGATGCTGTGATTAAGTTCTCCATGGGGTTGCAGAAGTGGCCCGGTGGTATTGGTACATAACGGGGCGGTGCCATGTTCCCGTGAGGAGGTGCCGTCACCTGAGGCTGAACCGGACCCCCGACTGTCATGAACTGATTGACCTCTGGCGGGTTACTTGGACCGGCTCCGGGCGTCGCGAAGAGGTTCCACGGGTCGTAAATCGGAGGTAAACGGGATTGAGTTTTCTGATGCCTTCTCCTCATCACCTCATTAGACGCGTTCAGGCTCATTGTAAGCTGGAAAGCCTCGGATTGGAGCAGCTGCGCTCGAGCATCCAAAGCCGCCCGTTCTGTGGCCAACCTGACGTCCTCAGCTGCCAAAGCCTCCTTAGCCCGAGCTATCTCCTCACGAACCTGTGCCACCTCTGCATTATGCTCATCTTGATTTGCCGAGATAACTGTGGCAGTTAACAGGGCCGTAAGCTTATCCATGAGATCCAGCAGCACCTGAGCCGGCGGGCGGATGGGGCCTCCTGCCACAGCAGCTCCTGACCCGGACGTTATGGCTGCTGCGGCTGTGGAATTTTGGCCGGGTTGAGTACCAGCCATGAAGACTCCTGCCCAGCTTGGCGGCTCATCGGGGTCCGGAATACTGGAGCCATCGGAACAGCCCCCAAGCCCGCCATCTTGCACTGGATACAAAGAATCTGTCGAACCGGCGGACGAATCACCATCAGAGAGGACGGCCGTCTCACCACCACCTTCAGATCCTTCAGAAAGTTCCCCCCCCGTGGACGCAGCCCACGAAGGCACGCTTCACGACGGGTTGAGCCCAGGCGGGTCTCGCGCGCTGAGCCGTCTTGATGAGGTCGGTGCAGTTGTCCGGCTCAGGGCCCGGCTCACCAATCCGGCCGATGAAGATGTGGATTCTGCCGAAGGGGACCCGTTACCCGTACTCAATTGAGCTGGCGTCGGGGCCCCAACCTTCATCGTCGATGTAGATCTTGCCGCGACGACTCTTGGTCATCCGCCCGACCGCGTATCCCTTGAGCCCTTCGAAGCTGCCCTTCAAGAACTCAAATCCACCGTGCGCTGGCCCCACAGTGGGCGCCAACTGTCGTGGAATTGTCACGGCAGATGTCCTTTTGCAAGGACTTAGTCGTGGAGCCATCGCATCTAGGAAGCTTAAAGGGGTTAATCGGGACAAGGAACACGAGAGGTTTATACTAGTTCGGCCCCTTACGGTGAAGGTAAGGCCTACGTCTAGTTGGGTTGGTATTGCTTGAGGTTTCGATGACCAGGGAGCGAGATACGCTATGCCCGGTTCTCGACTGGTTGTTTTCTTGCCCTAAGCCGCCAGCGGGTCGTCCCCTTATATACACAGGTTGACGCCCTGCGGCTTACAGAGTCCCGGACGACTCATAGACAATGTCCGGCTCGGTGACTAGTTAATTCTACCTTACAATACAAGTCATGCCATCATAGCGGTTTATCACTACGGGCCTTAAGGCGCCTGTGGGATTTAGACCCTTTATTGAACCGCCATCTTCATGCTTGGTCTTGGGCTTCTTCTGATGAATACTCATTGTATAACCCGGCCCCTCCTGGGCGGCTTACACAATTAGTTATATCCCCAACAACCTAGCCTGTGCTTTCCGATGTACTACTATGCATCAATAGATTTTTCTTCCGGCCGATTCGATCTGCTATCTCGCCTTGTATACGAGAGGCCAATGCCTCCAGGGGCTCGGTCCCCCTTTTTTTTCAAAACAGAATCTCGTACGCAACCTTGTTGTCATGGTTGAACGCCCGCGCTGGCCTCCTCATGGGCTTCCAATGCCTGGACACGTCACGTGTCTGGCCACTCTACGACCTGGCCTAGCTACATGATCCCAATTGATTGCTGCCGCCTTCTCGAGCATGCTTTCGCCGCCACCGCCGCTTGTGTGTTTCTAACCGCTGTACGCTTGCCCGATTGATCCTCCCTGATGCATCACCGCACGTCAAGCTTGCTGCCTGTACACGTGCCTTCTGATCGCCTTTTCTGATTTTGCTAAGAACCACGCTATAGTCGGCTGCATCTCAACTCAATCCTTCCTCTAAATTGATTCACAGCCTCCGAACAACCTAGCTCTGATACCACTTGTTAGAATAAATCCGAGGCATATCGTTGATCATCCGAGGACCAAACAATCACACAAGCACGACGCTGAGATTTGTTAACGAGGTTCATCGATATGGCTACATCCCCGGGCCATGACTATGGGCGCTCGTCCTCATGACACCGCTACAATACCGCACCCGGTCGCCCTGTACACCGGCACAAGCCGCCGGCTTCCCCTGTGTTCCGGTGCTATTATGTTGGCATAGGTTACATCGTGTGTCTAGCCCCGCTATATATGAGACGCCTAGGATACAAGTGTCCTACTAGGACACGACTCCATATCCTATCTAAACACAATACTACTCAGAGTCCAACTGTAACCTATCTTGTACACAATATTCGACACAACTCTAACACCGACAATATACAATACAACAGTAGCGACCATGAATAAAAAAGCCCCTTGTTTAACGAGTTCGCTGCTTTTCCCAGGCCGGAGAAGGGCAACTACTTATTGATTGATCGCCTTTCTTTGATATGTGTTCAATTTAGTACAATACAAACTACAACTAGATCAAAGCGGAAGGGCCACTCACTATAGAAGCTATAACTAGTAAAGCCCTAGCCAATAGTTTAGTAGTCGGCCAAACCCCCATGCTCATGACATGCTCTTGATATTGATTGAGTTGGAGGGAGTCAGAGACTACCACGGAATCCTTCCATAGTCACCCACTTCATCACCAAAGCGTCACGACAGTTTCCAAGACCCCTCATATAATCTCGAGTGGGGATCAGCCAGAGCACGTAGGAATGCCGACCACTACATAAGCCACTGGCGGAGAAAGCTCGAAGAGCTTCCCTTCATTCGCTTCACGGGAGTCGCACACAACACATAGCTGGAAGTCAGAGGGCCCGTATTACCTGCCTAACCCTTCGCTCCGAGGGACCGTAGAACAAAAAGTGCCTTCTAAACAACTCGGCAGAAGGGAAGGGGCCTATGTATTTGCATGACCCCTGCGGATTTGACCCTACCTACACCCGGAGCCAATCCCCTAGCGGTCCTGCCACCACGCCCCAGAACAGGAGCTCGTGTGGAACCTTGGATTTCTGGCATAACAGCGGTGGAAGGTATCAAAATATTACGGTCACATAACATAGTATATACGCTAAGGTCGACCAAAATATGGACACCCGAAGGGCCCGACACGCACAATCCTATCCTATCCGAGCCCGTCATTGCATGCACTTCGGACAATCGTCCGTAGCATCATAAGGAACACCTCCCTTTCGAGGTACCCAAATGGAACGGTCTTTATTTGTGTTGTTGGTTGGTCTATCTAGCTATAGACCACGTTGAAAGAAAAATACAAAATCCATTCTTCATGGTCGGGCGCATTTCTCCAAATCCTCCAGGATCACAAGTGGAATGCTAAGCAAGGGCGGGGAGGCTGCGAGCTCTGCACCGAACAGAAAGAAGCAAGCAGGGGGTGTTGCCGTGTCGTGCCGGAGAGAAAGCATAGTCAATCAAACTAAATAAGGCTACAAAAGTAGCTAGCTAGCGTTTTTAAGCTGGCTACCTTTTCTAGCGCGTGTACTCTTCTGTGGAGTCGCACGGAACGAGCCTTGTCTTCCCTAAAAACGACTAGCTCCCTTTTCTTGTTCCGGTCACCCTTCTCTTGCCGTGGAAATACTTTTGCCTGTGGTGTGGTCCAACCCATGGGCGGAGTCACCCTCATCCCGCCATTGCTCAGTGCTCCCTGCAGCTTCGTTGGGCTTTACCTGCATGGGCGCGGGGTTCTATAAGAGAACGAAAAGCTCTCTTTTTACAATAAAACGCGAACCGCGCGGAGCCCACCCTTTTTCGTTTTCTGCCGCCACTGGGTTGCCGCAGGGGAAACACAGCCCGGCCGCCTCTCGGGAAAGGGGGGGGGTGGGCCTACCTATCCCGAGGGAGCAGCTGAGAGGTTCCATATGCTGAGCCGAAGGGCAGAACTTCAGTGCGTGATCGTAGTATGTCACCTTGTCTTGTCCTTGCAGCATCGAAGAATACCTATGCACTATGTTCCGGTTCACTGATAAGGAAGATAGAGTTGGGGTGGGGGTCTACGATGTGATACTGTAGTATGCCCCGGGGAGAAAGATGCGCAACTCAAAACGGAAGCAGGAAGCGTGTTGTCAAATAGGTCGGAGGTTACCAGATCTTTGAGACTACCATCGATTCGATAGTGCAGAACAACCAGAAACAGAAGTGGAGTTAGAAAGCCGTATGATAGGTGGTAACTTTCTTGTACAGTTCGTGGGTTAAGCGGCGTACTCTGGGGGAATATTAGGCTCTATCGAACATACAGGGAATTGGAGGTAGCATTTTACTTATGTTAAGTCATGGAATGGTTTCTTCAGCCCTTTTTCTATGTGTTGGTGTTCTATATGACCGACATAAGACTCAACTTGTTAGATATTATGGACGTTTAGTGAGCACCATGCCTAATTTCTCTACCAGTTTCTTCTTTTTCACTTTAGCCAATATGAGTTTACCCGACACTAGCAGCTTTATCGGGGAATTTCTAATCTTAGTAGGAGCTTTGCAAAGAAATAGCTTAGTAGCCACATTAGCTGCGCTTGGGATGATTTTAGGCGCGGCGTATTCCCTTTGGCTATATAATCGTGTGGTTTCTGGAAATTTAAAACCCGATTTCCTCTATAAATCCTCTGATCTCAATGGCAGAGAAGTTTCCATATTTCTACCTTTTCTTGTTGGAGGGGCGACCGTCCGTTGAACTACCAAAAAAGGGTAAACCAATGTGATCATGACATTGTAGATGCTTGCGATGGGACGGATGCGACTTCCCTCATAAGTAATGGGTGCCATAGCCCGTAGCAGAAGTCCCCTTTTTTATCCATTTCTTTATTACCCCAGAGGGGCCCACCCTGGTGGGACCAAGAGAAAGAAAGGACGGGGGGCAACCATGCATGGCACTTCTCGACCGTGTCTTCGAGGGACAGTTGAACGAGCGACTCATGAATGCTGCCGGGTCGGACGAGCGAATAACTCGAACATGTTCGGTCAGTTTTTTGAGCAAGAATCACAACGTTACCTTACCTTCACCATGAGACAGACTCCAAGGTCTTATGGCAGAGCACAAGGAGTTTCCTTCAATATGATGATGAGAATGGAAACCAGAAGCACGACTCGGTCTTCGTAGTCCGAGATCATACTTATATATCAGTCACAGTAACGTAAGCATGAGACTTTTTGGTAGTACCGGTGAACCAGATGGCCGCGGCGAGGGAATCTGGGACGGAGGACTCGTAATATCTCTATAGATCTGGCAAAAGCGAAAGACCCCTAACGTTAGGGGCTGACCACTGAGCTCACTCAGGCCCCGCTGGGCGGGCCAGAGTGGGTGCGAGCTGGAATTGCCATAGCTTATGGTTAGAGCAATAGGAAAGGGCCCAGCAGAGAGAACAGTCAGGATAACAAGCGCGGAGCCCACTTGGCAGGCGGCAGGAGCAGCGGGCAAGTGCTTTCTTGGTAGGCCAACAACCCTGTGAACCGGGCGGGGCACTCGACGAAAGGGGGCACGCTGAGAAAGTACGCAAAATTGGCCCTGCGGAGCTTTCAAAAAGAAAAGCAAGGACCACTACGGGAGGTCGAACCACGGACCGAAGGTAGTAGAACGTGGTCCGCACCGGTCAATATTGGATCAAACAATAGGGGACCGTAGCACTGACCTTTTTTTTCAAGACAATAGGTACTCTTCCCTACCGAGACAAGGGACACTCTCAACGGATCCTCCACGCGCCGGGCATACCATAGTTCTTCCGTGAGTCTTGTCAGGACCCCGATTCCAAGTCACATCAATCTAGTCAGTAACACCTCATATCACTTTGCGGCCTCACGCACGGTATTCCCACGGGTGTCGCCTTACCATGGCCCGGGACCGTTTGCGCCTTTTGGCTCACGTATATGATAGTGTCGCTAGCATCCATATGACAGAGAACCCGGGCCGACATGGCTAGTCGTGAACCCAAAGCGGCACTAACCCATGGGGATAGGTATACATGAATAAACTTCGAGCATGTCGGTCAGCAGCATGCGAATCCGGGCTGTAGCACTGGGCTAACAGGACTCCGGTAACCGCGTGACATTTCCCCGAAGGGACAGACACAGGAACGAAGTGAAACACATGCCGGCCAGTCAAGTGTCCTGAGCAGTAGTGCTGGGCTAGTAGGACTCCGGTGAACCGGGTTGTAGAGGACTACTATGGCTCATGGAAGCACTAGACTACATTTCCCCATAAGAGAGGCTGCCAAGGATAAACAACTAGATTGTCGGATCCCACACATACCAAGCATTTCAATCATACACACAATATGCTCAATATGTGTAAATACAACATGGCATCACAACATAACTCTACGACTCAAGAATTTATTCATTAGGCTTCGAGGAGTGAGATATTTCAAACATGGGTCTCATGACCCAACATTCAGAGCATACAAGTCAAAGCACATGCGGAAGCTTAACATGTCTGAGTACAGATATCTACAAATGAAAAAGGCTGAGAAGCCTAACTATCTACCAGATCCTGCCGAGGGCACAAGATCGTAGCTGAGGTATCAAGCTAAACGTCGAAGTCCACACGGAACTACTAGCGAGACTGACGTCTCTCTGCAAAACATAAAATAAGCAAACGTGAGTACAAATGTACCCAGCAAGACTTACATCAGAACTATCTACATATGCATTAGTATCAACAAAGGGGGTGGTGGAGTTTAACTGCAGCAAGCCAGCTTTGACTCAGTGGATATCCTAAACTATGACTGCAAGTAACTCTTTTGAGGTGGCGCACACGAGTCCACATATTCACCATATCAATACACCACTATGGATCCGCTCCCGTCTCCCTACGAGAACGCCATCCATAGCACTCACGCTTATCTTGCACATTTTAGAGTATCCACTTTCACTTGTCTATGAACTGTACAGGCAACCCAGAAGTCCTTTTCCGCGGACACGGCTATTCGAATAGATGATGTTAACCTTGCAGGGGTGTACTTCTTCACACACGCTCTCGCCACTTACCACCATGTACACGTCGTGTATCTCGGCAACCTTCAAGCGGAAGCCTGGTGAGGGAGTCGGCCATGACCTAACTAACCACACAAGTCTCTCGTCCAGGTTTATCGCCTATCCGGGTTCCATCCGCAAGGAGATCCGGCCGGGGTGTCGCTCACGGCCCCAAACGATGTGTACAGGGTTCCAAGCCCACCAAACGGGCGGCGCTTGGCATACCCGGCCACGGTGCCTAGTCTGTCCCAAGCCCACCTGTACCGGGTGCCACTTGGTAGACTACTAACACTACCTACAAACACAAGAAACTAGTTGCAACTCCTGGACAGAGATCAAGTTGATTAATAAGTCGAGAGGGGCACTTAAGCACTCCAATGCGTGGTAGTAACTGTTCATGGATCACAAACACAGAACTCAGTTCCTGAGGACGGTTTCAATGAGACAACCCACCATGTACTCCTACATGGCCTCTCACCGCTACCTTTACCAAATTGTGTTCACACACTTAGCTCTCAACAGTAGGACATGTTCACCACATTCCAATTCATCCCCGATGAATCGGACCTCACTCAACTCTAAGTAGTAGCAGGCATGACAAACAAGCATGAATGAGTAGGCACATCAGGGCTCAAACAACTCCTACTCATGCTAGTGGGTTCCATCTATTTACTGTGGCAATGACAGGTCATGCAGAGGAAAGGGATTCAACTACCGCATCATGTAACAGTTGAAACGTTGTTGTCCTAATGCAGTAAAAGAGAGCAGGAGCGAGAGAGTGGGATTGTATCGGAATGAACAAGGGGTTTTTGCTTGCCTGGCACTTCTGAAGATATTATAGCTCTTCATCGGTGTCATCGAACTCATCGTCGGGATATGCCTACCGAGAGGGGACAAGCACCGGCAATAGAGAAGAACACAATCAATGCAAATGCGATAATATGATGCACGATCATGACATGGCAATATGCTATGATTTGTACTAATGCATCTAGCAACAATTTAAATGAAGTCCATATGAACGAAGGGTTCATATGCAAACTCCATAAGGGGTATTTAAAATGCCATTATCATGTTTTCACCTATACAGGGGGTATAAGTTGGTTGAACATGCATGAAAGTAGCATAAATGGACAGATTGGATTTTTTGATAATTTTTCATATATAAAACTTTTCATTTGGAGTTATAGATTATTTTCTATGATTTTTACAAGTTTTAAACATTTTCTGGAATTTAAAATTATTTAGAATTAAACTAATTCCAGAAAATGAATTACTGCGTCATCACTACATCATGCTGACCTCAGCAGGTCAACAGAGCTGACCGGGGTCAAACCTGGCTTGCGGGGTCCACACATCACTAACACAGGGGTTAACCGGGTCTAATCCCGCGTTGACTAGGGTTTGACTCGCTGCGGGGCCCGCTGTCAGTGGCTGTGGGGCGTCTAGCTGGCAGGGATTAGCACTAATGATAGTGCCACGTCAGCTCACCGGAGTTTGGCCGGCGGCGACCAATTCGCGCGGCGGAGGCGTTGGGTTTGAGCTACGGTCGACGATTTCGAGCGCGGTTTGCGGCTATGGGTTGCTGGCACACGCGTGCATCTAAAGGAGGCAGCGGGAGTTGCCGGGGTGCAGTGTAGCGGCGGCGGCGATGGGCGGAGCGGCGGTCGGAGTTCGGCGTTCATGAGTTTTGTTGCTGCTGCTCGCGGTCGAGCAAAGTAGTGCGCTAGGGATGTACTACGCAAGGTTGCGAACGCGTTGCACACCGACGGATGACCAAATGGTCACCGAAGTGATGCCGGCGTCGAGCTCATGCGGCGGGGCGTTTCAGTCAGTGCGGAATCAATGGCTACATGTCGCGAACGGCGTCGGGGTAAGAGGGAAACGACGTAGGAGCTCACATAGAGGCTGTAGGGATGCTTAGCATGCTCGGGGACGACCGGCAGGCGACAGATCGATGGCGGCTTCCTCTAGTGGCCGACATTGAAGACGAAGACGATGGCGACGAAGCAGCGTGTCCCGAGGTCGCTTGCTTCGGTGGATAGGCCCGCGGCGTCTTGGTGAAGCGGTTGGACAGCTAGGGAGGCCAGGGGTGGGCGGCGGCCGTGAGGGCAGCGAGGGGCAGCGACGGTGGCGCTCGGCCGGTGAGAAGAGAGCCAGGGAAGGGGATGGGGACGAGAGAGAGCGAGAGAGAGTCGAGGGGGGGCAGCGTGGCGTCTCCAGGCAAGCAGCTGGACTCGCAGGGACGCTGCCAGCGCGAATCAGGAGGGGGAGGCCTCCCAGCGCGCGCGTGCGTCTTTGCCTCTGCCTACTGGCAGAGGAAGACGACGAGCGACGAGGTAGGTAGGCTGGGCTGGCCAACCGGGCCGGCCAGGTGGCTTTGGTGGGCGCCAGGTAAGTTCCAGGTGAGCCTCTGTTCTTTTCCTAATTTTATTTCTCTTTTCTATTTTCTGTAATTGTGTTTGGCTTTATTAAAAATACTTAGGCACACTCAAAAATCACCAAACTGCTCATGGACACTGTTTGGAAAATATCCAACATGGAACATTTCAGTTTAGAATTATTTGGACATTTTAAATATTTTATAGAATTTAAGTGCCCAAATTCAAATAGAGTATGATTTAATTCAGAGCCCAAATATGTCATGGAAAAATGTGCATCACCTCTGGCTACTGTTTACAGTATTTTCCATAAATGATGAACATTTTTGAAAGCCGTTTGGACTTACTGAAAATATTTTAGGTGAACCTAGTGAATTCCTTTAATGATAGGGTTTAGGCAATCCCCATTTCAAATTTAATTGAAAAAAATAACATGATGCACACAAGAAGGGCTAGCCTAGTGCATACTAGAACTAGGGATGTGACAACTCACCCCTACTAAACAAGAATCTCGTCCCGAGATTCAAGTCGTGAGGTAAGAAGAAAGGAGGTCACAAACTATCATGATCTTCTCGATCCAACTTGCACTTCATAAGAAAGTTGATTCGATCATCATCTTTGTCTCGATGTCTTGCTCTAAGAACTGCAACCAACATGACAACAAGAGGAAAGGAAAAACTCTAGAAGGATCGATCTTCTTGAAGATCGAACAACTCAGGATCAACTCATGGAGTGAGACATTGAAAACATCTCTCGAGCTGAGACACGGAGTATACATCCAGAGGGATGTAGTGAAACAGATGACGAAGATTCACTAGGTAGGCAACAATTCCACACTAAAGAAGGTGGTGAACAGTTGTCAACGTAGGGAGGAGTTGAGTTATCATGATACCATAACAAGACATCTTAGAGGAGGTGACTCATATAATTATTCCCTTAAGTGGCAAAAAGAATTACTTTTGATATCTAGATCATTGAAACTCTTTATACCTGCTAAGGCAATTCACACTTGATTGTTTGGAGGAATTCGAAAGACTGTCATACTTGGGCTAGGATGGACGATGTGGATGATTTTGCTTATCATCAGAAATGGATGGGATCTGTGGTAGGACCACTTTGAAGATGATCCTAATCAGTAATTACTGAGAAAGGTAGTCCATAGGGAATGGCACAATGGCGGTGCAAGCTGGGAACAAAAAGCAAATGTTGGGAATGATTCTAGTAACTGGGGATACACTCAACAGTAGATAGTGTTTCCAACGTTTCAATGGTTATGGAATCATCGAAGAAACTGAGAGCACAAGGATCCCTAAGGAACAACTTCTATAATAAGTCACACGAAATCCTCATGTAAAGATGGTCAAAGATACTACAGTGACAGATCTTCTGGCTAGGTGTGTCGGCCAGAACATCAACCCTGTCGGGACCTACATCATAGATCTTGGAAAAGTTCCAACCATCATATCTGCCTGAGATTCAGATCTGGTTGGTGTCAGGATATTCCAGTCTCATCAAGTCTAGAAACAAAAATGAAAGTTTGCAACACAATTCGACGAGATGACGTTGCGAGATTCCCGGGGGAATAAACTACGATAGCAAGCTCCAAAACATGAGCCGGTTCTGCTACATACCTGTGAACACACTGTCCTAGACAAGCATGACCACATAGTAGTCTTATAATAAAACACTACCGAGTTCAGGAGGGGAACCATCAATGAGGATATCGGAGTCTTGTGCATGATCTAGAATTAACACAACAGACTCTTTTCCTTGAGCAAATCAATCAGTGGCTTGGGGTGTTAGGAATTACACATGGAGTGGAGGTAGCGAGCCTATCAAACCATGGAATACTTCGCACATGCATGACTGACTTGGGATGATTCCAGAGGAAGAAAAACAAACTTTTCTCAAATTCATGGAGGCAACTTGCATCAACTGCACATGAATTAGAGGAAGTCACTTCTTTCATCCAACATATGCTTCATGAACGGAACAAGAAGATAATGCTTATAGAAGTTTCCAACACTAACATAGATGTCCAACATGAATCATGGATAAGATGAAAATATTGCTGATGGGCTCAACAACAGGTCATCCAGATTTCCATGAAGATGGAATTCCACAACCATGTGAACAAGGTGATAGAATTGGTCAGACCCAAAAGATATAATGGGGTATGCTTGAGGAAACAACCACGAGTAAGACAACATTACGAATATCGTTGGTTCTGATTTGATCTGACGATAGCCCACACTCAAATATAAGTTTGGATAAGATGATAGGTCCATTAACTGATCACGAGGATCAATCGATGAAAATACCATCTTTCTTCAACACAGATACAAGATATCCCTTAGGGATGAGCTAGGTCAGACAAGCCTTTATCTTCCAACTCTCCAAGTTGTTGTTTGGCTTAACCAACTAGCTCAGGGGTATCCAACACAGATTCTTGGAGAAGGGGTGGTTTATAGGAAACCAACTTGATCACAAACTCAACATAGCGGTCAGGTAAAAACCTGGTAATACTTCCGAGAAGATATTCGGAACATCATGAACCACCGATATGTTACTAAGCTTGGGAACAATCTTGCTTTTCATAGCAAGACGATATGATCTGTCAGGACCCCTATTCCAAGTCACATCGATCTAGCCGGTAACACCTCATATCACTTTGCGGCCTCACGCACGGTATTCCCACGGGTGTCGCCTTACCATGGCCCGGGACCGTTTGCGCCTTTTGGCTCACGTATATGATAGTGTCGCTAGCATCCATATGATAGAGAACCCGGGCCGACATGGCTAGTCGTGAACCCAAAGCGGCACTAACCCATGGGGACAGGCATACATGAATCAACTTCGAGCCTGTCGGTCAGCTGCGTGCGAATCTGGGCTGTAGCACTGGGCTAACAGGACTCCGGTAACCCGGGCTGTAGCAGGCTAGGCAGGACTCTGGATGTCACTGCGTGACATTTCCCCGAAGTGACAGACACAGGAACGAAGTGAAACACATGCCGGCCAGTCAAGTGTCCAGAGCAGTAGTGCTGGGCTAGCAGGACTCCGGTGAACCGGGCTGTAGCGGACTACTATCGCTTAGGAAGCACTAGACTACATTTCCCCATATGAGAGGCTGTCAAGGATAAACAACTAGATTGTCGGGTCCCACTCATACCAAGCATTTCAATCATACACACAATATGCCCGATATGAGTACATACAACATGGCATCACAACATAACTCTATGACTCAAAGTATCTATTCATTAGGCTCCGAAGAGCCAGATATTACAAACATGGGTCTCATGACCCAAAATTCAGAGCATACAAGTCAAAGCACATGCGGAAGCTTAACATGTCTGGGTACAGACATCTACAAATGAAAAAGGCTGAGAAGCCTGACTATCTACCAGATCCTGCCGAGGGCACAAGATCATAGCTGAGGTATCAAGCTAAACGTCAGAGTCCACACGGAACTACTAGCGAGACTGCCGTCTCTCTGCAAAACATAGAATAAGCAAACGTGAGTACAAATGTACCCAGCAAGACTTACATCAGAAGTATCTACATATGCATCGGTATCAACAAAGGGGTGGTGGAGTTTAACTGCAGCAAGCCAGCTTTGACTTAGTGGCTAACCTAAACTATGATTACAAGTAACTCTTTTGAGGTGGCGCACACAAGTCCACATATTCACCATATCAATACACCACTATGGATCCACTTCCGTCTCCCTACGAGAAGGCCATCCATAGCACTCATGCTTATCTTGCGCATTTTAGAGTATCCACTTTCACTTGTCTATGAACTGTTATAGGCAACCCAGAAGTCCATTACCGCAGACACGGCTATTCGAATAGATGATGTTAACCCTGCAGGGGTGTACTTCTTCACACACGCTCTCACCACCTATCGCCGTTTACACGACATGTACTCGGCAACCTTCAAGAGGAAGCCCAGCGAGGGTGTCGGCCATGGCCTACCTAAACACTCAAGTCTCTAGTCCAGGTTTATCGCCTGTTCAGGTTCCGTCCGCAGGGAGTCCGGCCGAGGTTTCCACATACGGCCCCGAACGATGTGTGCAGGGTTCCCGAGACACCAAACGGGCGCCCGATACACCGTGCCACATGCCTACCACAACACAGCCCACCCCTCGGTCAGCGCTGCGCACGGCCCCAAGCATACTACAAACACCAGAAACTACTTGCAACTCCTGGACAGAGGACAGGGGTGATTAAGAAGTCGAGAGAGTCAATTAAGGATCCCAATGTGTGGTAGTAACTGTTTCATGGATCACAAACACAGAACTCAGTTCCTGAGGACGGCTTCAATGAGACAACCCACCATGTACTCCTACATGGCGTTTCACCGCTTCCTTTACCAAATTGTGTTCACACACTTAGCTCTCAACAGTAAGACATGTTCACACATCTCTGATTCATCCCCGATGAATCAGACCTGACACAACTCTAAGCAATAGAAGGCACGACAAACAAGCATGAATGAGTAGGCACATCAGGGCTCAAACAACTCCTACTCATGCTAGTGGGTTTCATCTATTTACTGTGGCAATGACAGGTCATGCAGAGGATAAGGGGTTCAACTACCGCAGCAAGTAACAGATGAATCGTTGTTGTCCTAATGCAGTAAAAGAGAGCAAGAGCGAGAGAGTGGGATTGTATTGGGATGAACAAGGGGGTTTTGCTTGCCTGGCACTTCTGAAGATAATATAGTTCTTCATCGGTGTCATCGATCTCATCGTCGGAACACATCTATCGAGAGGCAACAACCACCGGCAAACAAGAGGGAACACAATCAATGCAATGCGACAATATGATGCATGATCATGACATGGCAAAATGAATGTGTTTGAGCTAATGCAACTAGCGGCAGTTTAAATGAAGTTGGTTTGAACACTAGGTTCAAATTCAAACTCCATATGTGCTCTCTTAAATGCCATTTAATTGAATTGTCCTAAACAGAGGACATAAGTTGCTCCAACATGCATGCAAATGGCATAAACAGATTCTTTGGATTTTTCTGATAATTTTTCATATATAATTTATTTCATTTGGAGTTATAGATTATTTTCTATGATTTTTAGAAGTTTTAGCTATTTTCTGAAATAAATAAATCATTTCTGATTTATTGAAAATCCCAGAAAAGCTTTACTGCATCAGCATTGCGCAAGGGTGATGTCAGCGGGTCAACTGGTCGTCCAGGTCAAACCTGACCTGCGGGACCCATTGGTCAGTGACCCTGGACTAGTTAGGTCACCGACAGGTGGGCCCGGTCAATGTTGACTAAGTCAAAGTCAAGCTGACACGTGGGGTCCGCAGGATTAGCACTAATTTAAGCAGGATATTTAGACTAACCTAATTATGCTCGGGGACCCACATGTCAGTGTCTGTTAGGATGGGTAATTAACGGAGATTAGCACTAATTACGCCGCCACGTCGGCATGCCGGAGTTTGGCCGGCGGCGACCTCAAGCCGTGGCGGAGTCTGCTCGGGATTGAGCTACAGGTGATGGTTTTGAGCGTGGTTTGCAGCTACGGGACGCTGGCACTCGCGCGCATCCAATGGTGCCATCAGTTAGTCACGGGGTGGCTGGATACATTGACGGCGTCGAGTTCCGCGGCGGCCGGAGTTCGGACCTTGACGGAAATGATGCTACGGGGCGTCTCCGGGCGAGCTGGTGGTGTCTACGGGTTCCTAGGGGCGTAGTGAGAATGAAAACATGCTCAGACGCGATGTGTGTGGGCTCTAGCCACGGCGGTGACATGGCCGGCGCGTGGGAGCTCACGGCTCCGGTAGTTAGCGCGGCAGAGGAATTAAACCGGCGGCGGGGCTAAGGGAAATAACCAGGGGCTCACAGCGGTCATGGAGAGCTTCTCGGTGTGTCCGGGGATGATCTATAGGCGGCGAATCAACCGGTGGCGTCCGGTGGCCGTGGCGAGGGAAACGACGACGATGGCGACGGTGTGCTGCTCCCGAGCTTGCGTGCGTCATTGAGGGGAAGCTCCACGCCATGGTGATGCTCCGGAACCAGGCGGTGGGGGTGGTTTGAGGGCTCTGACCATGGTGATTCTCGACGGCGCACTCCGGCGTTCTCGGGTCCGAGGGGGAAGCGAGGCAGAGAGCGGGGTGGGGGCAAGTGAGAGGTCGGGCGGATCCGTACGACAACGGGGTGGTCATCCGCGGTGTCGACAGGTGTCGGGGCAAGCAGGAGGTGGAGGCTGGCGCACGTGCTGGCGCCACGCACCTGCCTATCCTCCTGGCAGGAGGTGGAAGACGGGTGTGCCCCTGGTGGGCTGGGCCAGCCACTTGGGCCGCCAGGTGGCTGCACAGATGAGGTAAGCCCAGGTAAGTTCCTTCCCTTTTTATTATTTCCTGTTTTCTATTATTTCTGTAACTTCGGGGCTTTATTAAAAATGCCAGGGCATTTCCAAAAATCATGAAACTAATCATGGCTACTGTTTAGGATATATCCAATAGTAAACATTTTAGTTTATGATTATTTGAGCATTTAAAATATTTTATAGCATTTAAATGCCCAAATGCAAATACAATATGAATTAATTCAAAAATCCAGAATGGCCTAAAAATATGTGCATCATTTTTGTCAGAGGTGCTGGACCAATTCAAAAATGATGAACATTTCTAAAGGGCAGTTTGGGATCATTGAAAAGATTTAAGTTTGAACCTGGTTGAAATTCATTTGCTGCTAGGGTTT
The DNA here is from genome assembly GCF_003073215.2 of Triticum urartu. Lineage (NCBI taxonomy): Eukaryota > Viridiplantae > Streptophyta > Magnoliopsida > Poales > Poaceae > Triticum > Triticum urartu. The sequence continues at coordinate 592,802,761 of NC_053025.1, forward strand.
ATTATCCCCCATTTCAAATTAAAGAAGTAATTTAGACAAGATACATGGATGCTTGTGCCACTAATTGCAATCAATTCTAGGGCTGTGACATGATCAAATAAGCAAGGGATTGAATAATCCTAACCCATTGATCGAAGAGTGCACTAGAATTAAGGACTAGGTAGCACAATCTATCTTAGAATGATGATTCAATAACCAACATGCTAAGAACGAAATTATTGTCCATTAACTACTAAGCAACAAAGTTGCTAGGAGTATTGATTTCACACATCATGGTTCACTTGTCGGCATTCTGGTTACAATAACACGGGAACCGATGAATGAACAATGATGGCAAGAAGTATTACTGCGTCAAGAATTCATAAGAGGTGGTGCAATTTTCATGACACTCTTGACATAAAGATGGTAACACTCCAAGGTAGAACAGAGAAAAAGCTGGATTGGCATTTTGATCTGCGAAATACAACTACTTTGACCAGTCCAAGAAGTGGATGAGGTACTGGAGTTTGTTTCTCCTAGTCATTTCGAAATAGAATGGCTTGACGGACTACAAGAATATTAGACTTTGATGAACGAATGCAATGATATACCCTCGACTATCAATTGATAGACGAAGGTCAGAAACAACTAAGGAGGGACAACTCAAAGGAACATATAACTTTCTGAGTTGTGGATTCATGGGTTAGTATGTCAAACAAGTTCAACATATTTCTTCCAGATAACCCATGCAGAATGATTGAACTAGCAGAGTCACAATATGAATGGAGTACTCCTCAAGAGCACCCTCGTTGTGATCTTTTGGTTCAAAAGAACTTCTGCCATGATGGTTCATGGTATTGGAAGAATGAGATACCATGGACCTCGAGGACTATCACAAAGGTTACTAATATCCTAAAGGTACGAGCAACACTATCAACACGAGGTAAGTAGAGTGAATCTTGGGTTCAAAACCCAGAAATGGAATACCTACTAACTAATAACATCACGGGATGCTTCGAGAACAATGGCCAGAATCATCACACTGGAACACAAAACATGGCTAGATTACTAGGTGATCCTCTAAGACACCTATGGTCATAGTAATAGCTCCAACATATATGTCAAGGCAATGGAGTACCTCAACAGACCGATTAGTGTGGTTGAACTGGCCCAAAGGAACATCGGGAACGGAAAGAAGGGATTTGCAAATGCATCAGACTATTTAGAAACCTGGGATGACTCGGACAGCATAACGGTTGTAAATGCTCAAAAAGATTTGAGACATCCTACAAAATAGTGGCATAACCACTTAACATCACAATACCAAAGTTCTGGGATCAACTGTCAACACACAGAAGTAGTAGAAACTGAACTGGGCTTAAATCCATCAATCCTATAAGTCTCTATCATAGTAATTGGTCACCCTGATAGATAGATGAGAAGGCCTAGTTCTTAATCCCCGTAGAAAGGAAGAGGATGGCTCAGATCAGAAGGGCATAAGGTAAAGGAGTAAAAAGAGCCTTACGTTCCCATCCATAATCAATTCCCTTACATAACTAAAGAATTTCTAGACTCAACTTCGACCAGTTTGGCTTGGTAATCCTACAGGCAGTCAGGCTCTGATACCAAAACTGCCAGGACCTCGATTCCAAGTCACATCAATCTAGCCGGTAACACCTCATATCACTTTGCGGCCTCACGCACGGTATTCCCACGGGTGTCGCCTTACCATGGCCCGGCACCGTTTGCGCCTTTTGGCTCATGTATATGATAGTGTTGCTAGCATCCATATGACAGAGAACCCGGGCCGACATGGCTAGTCGTGAACCCAAAGCGGCACTAACCCATGGGGACAGGCATACATGAATCAACTTCGAGCATGTCGGTCAGCAGCGTGCGAATCCGGGCTGTAGCACTGGGCTAACAGAACTCCGGTAACCCGGGCTGTAGCAAGCTAGGCAGGACTCTAGATGTCACCGCGTGACATTTCCCCGAAGGGACAGACACAGGAACGAAGTGAAACACATGCCGGCCAGTCAAGTGTCCCGAGCAGTAGTGCTGGGCTAGCAGGACTCCGGTGAACAGGGCTGTAGCGGACTACTATGGCTCATGGAAGCACTAGACTACATTTCCCCATAAGAGAGGCTGCCAAGGATAAACAACTAGATCGTCGGATCCCACACATACCAAGCATTTCAATCATACACACAATATGCTCGATATGTGTAAATACAACATGGCATCACAACATAACTCTATGACTCAAGAATTTATTCATTAGGCTTCGAGGAGCGAGATATTTCAAACACGGGTCTCATGACCCAACATTCAGAGCATACAAGTCAAAGTACATGCAGAAGCATAACATGTCTGAGTACAGACATCTACAATTGAAAAAGGCTGAGAAGCCTGACTATCTACCAGATCCCGCCAAGGGCACAAGATCGTAGCTAAGGTATCAAGCTAAACGTCGAAGTCCACACGGAACTACTAGCGAGACTGACGTCTCTCTGCAAAACATAAAATAAGAAAACGTGAGTACAAATGTACCCAGCAAGACTTACATCAGAACTATCTACATATGCATTAGTATCAACAAAGGGGGTGGTGGAGTTTAACTGCAGCAAGCCAGCTTTGACTCAGTGGCTATCCTAAACTATGATTGCAAGTAACTCTTTTGAGGTGGCGCACACGAGTCCACATATTCACCATATCAATACACCACTATGGATCCGCTCCCGTCTCCCTACGAGAACGCCATCCATAGCACTCACGCTTATCTTGCACATTTTAGAGTATCCACTTTCACTTGTCTATGAACTATACAGGCAACCCAGAAGTCCTTTTCCGCGGACACGGCTATTCGAATAGATGATGTTAACCCTGCAGGGGTGTACTTCTTCACACACGCTCTCGCCACTTACCACCATGTACACGTCGTGTATCTTGACAACCTTCAAGCGGAAGCCTGGTGAGGGAGTCGGCCACGACCTGACTAACCACACAAGTCTCTCGTCCAGGTTTATCGCCTATTCGGGTTCCATCCGCAAGGAGATCCGGCCGGGGTGTCGCTCGCGGCCCCAAACGATGTGTACAGGGTTCCAAGCCCACCAAACGTGCGGCGCTTGGCATACCCGGCCACGGTGCCTAGTCTGTCCCAAGCCCACCTGTACCGGGTACCACTTGGTAGACTACTAACACTACCTACAAACACCAGAAACTAGTTGCAACTCCTTCACAGAGATCAAGTTGATTAATAAGTCGAGAGGGGCACTTAAGCATTCCAATGCGTGGTAGTAACTGTTCATGGATCACAAACACAGAACTCAGTTCCTGAGGACGGTTTCAATGAGACAACCCACACTACTAGGGAAAACCTTATAGACAGAACTTTAGCAGTAGCGAGGGTCAAAAAAGCACGCTAGTGCTAAGTAGCAGTAGCGCGCCTGCGTAAACCGCGCTGCAGATAAAGTTCTAGCAGTAGCGCGTCTTCTTCTAAACACGTTACTACTAAAATTCCCATGGCTTAGCCGATAGGCTACACATAGTAGTAGCGCCCTATAACGAACTGCGCTACCGCTACTTTCTTTGTAGCAGCGCATTTTAGTCTAAATTCGCTACTGATAGAGGATATAAAATTAAATGGAAAGCAAATAGAAAGGTAATTGAAAATGAAAGAAATAGAATAAGGTGAAAGGAAAAAATAAAATGTGAAGAAAACTAAATGAAAAAGGGGAAAAAAGAGAATGGTGTACCAGTAGCGTGTATTCCAGAACGCGCTGTAGCTAACGTAGCAGTAGCGCCCTTTTCGGAACGCGCTACTGGTACTTCTGACTTAACCACGGGGTTCGTCCTTCCCCACGGCCACTTCATCCCCCAAATCCAACTCCACTCTCGGCGCCGCCGTCGCCCCTCGGCCGCCGCGCGCTCTCCGCACACCCTCTACGCCGCCCCGACCCCAGATTCAACGCCGCCCCCGCTCCCGACCTCAACGCCGCCCCGGACGCCGCCCCAACCCGACCTCAACGCCGCCCCGGACGCCGCCCCCGCCCCCCGACCTCAACGCCACCCCGGAGCCCTGACCACGACCTCGACACCGCTTGCCCCTTCCTCGTCGCAGGCACCCGAGGTGAGCACGCCTGCTCCTCCCTCTCCCCTACCTCTGGCTAGGGTTTCTACCTCCATCAAATTAGTTGGGGTTCATGTAAGGGTGGAAACGAATCGGATGTAGATGCGGCTCAAATGAGTTAGGGTTCATGTAAGGGTGGAAACGAATCAAATTTCTAAGATGAATCCTAAAACGAGTAAAATTTGACCACTTATTTCACTTTATAGTTGGATAATTGGAATATCCGCTACCACTTTCCACCCCTATAGGTTCATCAAATTAGATGGTAATTAGGGCAGTAGTTCCTAGGTACTAATTAGTTAGTAAGAACTAGGTACTAATTAGGTACTAGAATATTTTTATTTATAGTAAGTTTATTTTTAGTAAGAACTAGTTGAATTAATAGAAGTAGTTAGTAAGAACTTGTTGCTATTTTTTTAGTTACAGCAATTTTCCCGCATCGACATGGACGATGCCTATCCCGCATCCTCGTCGTCGAGTCGGCGGAGGACGACACCTGCTTGACCAGATGGGCCATGTCCGGGACTGGGCTCCGCCGGGGTGGTACTGGGAGGCGCTACCTACCGGGGGCGCAGGTTGGTGAGGAGCCAGCCTGTCGTTGACCCAAACCTTCTTTGGTGGCGGTCGCGTGGGCCAGTGATGGTCCAGAGGCTCGAGGACTCTGCCAAGGTGGTGCGTCACCGTGTCAGTGAGGAGAACGCGCATGTCTGTCGCTACTTGTTTGCATTGGAGCACAGGTTCTCCAATACCTGGCAGGTTCTCCAGGGATCTCACTGGAGCTATGATCCCGTGATGGTTCCTTCTCTGTGGGTGTCCACCGCCAGCGCCGATACCCGTTGTGTGCTAGGGTTTTAGTTGTACTAGTGATGTTATATGTATGACACTATTTGGGATGTATTAGTGATAATATTCGACGATGTACGGACACATGAGATGATTTACTTTTGCTTATTGAATGCATGCTAATTTGAGTCTTATAAGATATTTTGAAATGTATATCTTGTGTTTCTCAATATCCAAGTGGCCGGTCATGTTTGCAGGTTACACCTCCGAGTGGCCTATGTTTTGCTGGAGTGTTGATTCATTTCCTTTCCGGCAAATTTCAGGCGCTTGATATGTCCTATTTTAGCAAAGGCCATGCCGGATTTTTCCGTGAATTTTGGCATGACTTTTGCCAGAATATGTAGGAAATATCGAGTGCCCCGGATTTGTGTGTTGAGTATCCTGGTAGTTGTCTTCTATCGATTTTCAATTAATGTTTTAACTATGAACATAGGAAATGTCTGACGACAAAAAGGATTTCGGTATTTGCAAATACTGCGAAGACGAGCGCGGCCTGTGCGACGGAATCTTCCTAGATGATGATAGGCGCTTCAGCATCAAGCTGGACGAGAACTTTGAAGTGGATACAGTAAGTCACAACGACAAGTCTTTTTTCGTAATTAAGCATGATATCTGCTTCATTTGCTTCAACTTATATTTTTTTACTATTCTACTAGCGTATCCCCTGCCATGCAAGAGTTTTTGTATTGGATAAGATAGGTTTCAGTCATACTATGGAGGTAAAGAAAGTTTACTTGAAGACCGAGCATGGTTATATTATCCATGCAAAATTATACAATTCAGACGACTACACCTATTTTGGATTCAAAACATGGCGAGCACTATGCAAGACTTATGCATTTGAGCCTGATATGGTTATCACCTTTGATATTCGTCTGGAAGATGATATTGAAGGTAATACCGACATCTGGGTCGATGTGCAGACGCCTCCAGTTCACCATTATGTAAGTTTCTCAACCATATTTATGTCTTTGATATTGTTTATTCAAAAATAGTTGACATCTATTCAAAAATTTGTATTGTCAGCTTATTTCGGTGCAAGCAAACATGTCCAGCGCTTGGTAGACAGGACCTACTACTGTCCCGGGGCTGAACTAAACTGCGAGGAGCTAAGTCATTATGTTTCATGGCTTGAGGATCTTGATACTGTCAAGACAAATTTTATTCCTGGACTTAGAAATGTTAGTACTGAAAACGTGCGACCAATAGTGTTGGTAATGAACTACGGTCACATCTATTTAGGAAGGATGGTAAGATTTTTACTATTTTTCCTCAGTGCATCTTTTCCATACATTATTTGTGAAGCTAAACTTCATTGCTAAGTATGTGACCATACGATGTTCTTTAACAGGGACTCCCGATGAATGTTGTGCCTTATGGGATCGAGACTAAAGGTACCATGAGTATTATTAGCTTACGGCCAAGATATCCTACATGTTACTTTAGTGCATTCAAGATCAGCGATGAATGCTTAATAGTGCAAGACTGGACTAGATATGTGATGGGGGAGCGCAGACAAGTACTAGGGGGCAGCAAACAGATGTGCTACCCAAAATTAGGAGACAGGTTCATTTGCATGCTCCAACTTGATCAAGGAGGAGATCTACACATGTTTTATGTTGTTTTACCTAAGAGAGAGCAACAGGAGTGATTAGCTAGAAATGAGTTTGAGGATGATGATGTGCTACACTATTACTATGATGATAAAATAGCTAGTGTTGGTGGTAATGACTGATGATTATTATTAGCTAGTGTTAGTGGTGATTAAATAAATATTGTTGGTGGTAATGATTATGATGATGATTAAATAGCTTGTGCTGGCGGATTAGAATCAAGTGGAGGCAACATGTGGTGCACATCGAAAGTACTACTAGTCCAAACTAGATCAAGTTTGGATTAGTAGTATACTTTTGACATGCACCACATATTGCCTCCACTTGAACCTAATCCACCTTCATTTGACACACTGTTATGGACATAATGATGTAAACCTCATAACTGGTATTGTACCAATATTTGTACGATGGCACATAAATACACTAAAAAAACAATACTAGTAGCGATGGAAAGAAAACACGCTGCCAGTAGTTACATTAGCAGTAGCGTGGGAGTGAACAAGGGCTGCAACTATTTGTCCTAGCAGTAGCGCGTGCGGCACGCATTACTGCTAAGCAATAGCTATAGCGCCTTATTAGTAGCGCGCCTACCCGCGCTACCAGTGAGCACAAAACCAGCGCTACTGCTAGGGTTTTCCCTAGTAGTGCCACCATGTACTCCTACATGGCCTCTCACTGCTACCTTTACCAAATCGTGTTCACACACTTAGCTCTCAATAGTAGGACATGTTCACCACATTCCAATTCATCCCCGATGAATCAGACCTGACTCAACTCTAAGCAGTAGCAGGCATGACAAACAAGCATGAATGAGTAGGCACATCAGGTCTCAAACAACTCCTACTCATGCTAGTGGGTTTCATCTATTTACTGTGGCAATGACAGGTCATGCAGAGGAAAGGGGTTCAACTACCGCATCATGTAATAGTTGAAATGTTTTTGTCCTAATGCAGTAAAAGAGAGCAGGAGCGAGAGAGTGGGATTGTATCGGAATGAACAAGGGGTTTTCGCTTGCCTGGCACTTCTGAAGATATTATAGCTCTTCATCGATGTCATCAAACTCATCGTCGGGATACGCCTACCGAGAGGGGACAAGCACCGGCAATAGAGAAGAACACAATCAATGCAAATGCGACAATATGATGCATGATCATGACATGGCAATATGCAATAATTTGTACTAATGCATCTAGCAACAATTTAAATGAAGTCCATATGAACCAAGGGTTCATATGCAAACTCCATAAGGGGTATTTAAAATGCCATTATCATGTTTTCACCTATACAGGGGGTATAAGTTGGTTGAACATGCATGAAAGTAGCATAAATGGACAGATTGGATTTTTCTGATAATTTTTCATATATAAAACTTTTCATTTGGAGTTATAGATTATTTTCTATGATTTTTACAAGTTTTAAACATTTTCTGGAATTTAAAATTATTTAGAATTAAACTAATTCTAGAAAATGAATTACTGCGTCAGCACTACATCATGCTGACCTCAGCAGGTCAACAGAGCTGAACGGGGTCAAACCTGGCGTGTGGGGTCCACACGTCACTAACACATGGGTTAACCGGGTCTAATCCCGTGTTGACTGGGGTTTGACTCGCTGCGGGGCCTGCTGTCAGTGGGTGTGGGGCATCTAGCTGGCAGGGATTAGCACTAATGATAGTGCCACGTCAGCTCGTCGGAGTTTGGCCGGCGGCGACCAATTCGCGCGGCGGAGGCGTCGGGTTTGAGCTACGGCCGATGGTTTCGAGCGTGGTTTGCGGCTATGGGTTGCTGGCGCACGCGCGCATCTAAAGGAGGCAGCGGGAGTTGCCGGGGTGCAGTGTAGCGGCGGCGGCGACGGGCGGAGCGGCGGCCGGAGTTCGGCGTTCTTGAGTTTTGCTGCTGCTGCTCGCGGTCGAGCAAACTAGTGCGCTAGGGATGCACTACGCAAGGTTGCGAACGCGTTGCACACCGACGGATGACCAAATGGTCACCGAAGTGACGCCGGCGTCGAGCTCGTGCGGCGGGGCGTTTCGGTCAGCATGGAATCAACGGCTATAGGTCGCGAACGGCATCGGGGTAAGAGGGAAACGGCGTAGGAGCTCACATAGAGGCTGTAGGGATGCTTAGCGCACGCGGGGACGACCGGCAGGCGACAGATCGATGGCGGCTTCCTCCGGTGGCCGACGTTGAAGACGAAGACGATGGCGACGAAGCAGCGTGTCCCGAGCTCGCTTGCTTCGGTGGATAGGCCCGCGGCATCTTGGCGAAGCGGTTGGACGGCTAGGGAGGCCAGGGGTGGGCGGTGGCCGCGAGGGCAGCGAGGGGCAGCGACGGTGGCACTCGGCCGGTGAGAAGAGAGCCAGGGAAGGGGATGGGGACGAGAGAGAGCGAGAAAGAGTCGAGGGGGGCAGTGTGGCGTCTCCAGGCAAGCAGCTGGACTCGCAGGGACACTGCCAGCGCGAAGTAGGAGGTGGAGGCCTCCCAGCGCGCGCGTGCGTCTTCGCCTCTGCCTACTGGCAGAGGAAGACGACGAGCGACGAGGTAGGTTGGCTGGGCTGGCCAACCGGGCTGGCCAGGTGGCTTTGGTGGGCGCCAGGTAAGTTCCAGGTGATCCTCTGTTCTTTTCCTAATTTTATTTCTCTTTTCTATTTTCTGTAATTGTGTTTGGCTTTATTAAAAATACTTAGGCACACTCAAAAATCACCAAACTGCTCATGGACACTGTTTGGAAAATATCCAACATGGAACATTTCAGTTTAGGATTATTTGGACATTTTAAATATTTTATAGAATTTAAGTGCCCAAATTCAAATAGAGTATGATTTAATTCAGAGCCCAAATATGTCATGGAAAAATGTGCATCACCTCTGGCTACTGTTTACAATATTTTCCATAAATGATGAATATTTTTGAAAGCCATTTGGACTTACTGAAAATATTTTAGGTGAACCTAGTGAATTCCTTTAATGCTAGGGTTTAGGCAATCCCCATGTCAACTTTAATTGAAAAAAATAACATGATGCACACAAGAAGGGCTAGCCTAGTGCATACTAGAACTAGGGATGTGACACGTCTTTATCGTGGCGGAAATAGAACAAGAGGGAAAGACCCGGCCGACTCGCCCAGGGCTCGAGGGCGAGCCATACGAGAGTGAGTCGAATTCTGTTTGCGCTCTCGGTTTGTGTTCAGGCCCCTCTCGATCTTTTGCGTATAAGGGAAGGGGGAAGGAGTCTAAATCTATGGACATTAATGAACCACCATTGATGGACGTTGCACATGACACGAGAAATTCGACTCGACGGTCCGGTGCTAATAGAAGTCGCTTACTCTCCGTCTAGCGAAGGTGCCAGATCCTTAAAGTAAAGTATCTATCAGCCTAGTGTACCAAGCACGTGGTACGACGGGCACTCAAAGACCTGGCGAATGAGGGGCCACCCCACCCAAGAGCGCTTGTGTCATATGGGAACTCTCGGCTGGAAACAATCCTTATGGTTTTTATATCCGGTTAGAATAATAAGAAAGAATCAAAGTCCAGGTTGGTTGGTGAGCCTAGTGATAGGAGACTATCTAGCTTGGTTCGGAGAGCACTTGTTGGGTTTCAGATTCATTTTTTGCTAAATGTTACGGCCTAAATGCTGAACTATTGACCCTGCTTGTTCGGATGGGTGTTCACCCCAAAGTGTTCCCGGACTGCATGCATACATCCGTAAGTAACTTAGTGCAACATGGCAAATTTCATTGAGAGGAATCAGCAAAGAAAAGAAATCTTCTCTGGGTGATCAAGTTCCTTTTTCGGTCTGGGCCACGTCTTTGCTTTCTTTAGAGGCCCATTTTCCTGGGCATCAGAGAGTGGAATACTTAACAGTGATTACATTCTTATGTAGATTCCATTGCTCGAATGGGACTTGTTTGTTGGCACCGACCTCGATAAGAAGCAAGGGAGTGGTGCCGAAGCTAATGGAGCTGCAGAGCTGTTTGTTTACGAATCTGCCAACTTAAGCTAGGAAAAGTGTAAGAGACCATGCATCTTCAAGTAAATAAAGGTAAATAATCTCAGAAACTGTCAAGAAACCGGGAGTTTTTTATTCCATTTCTTAGCCAGGGCAAGCCCTACCGACCTACGACCGGAGAAGATGTTGTGTTGTTCGTATCACTTGCTAGATATGGAGAAGCTAGAACAGAAACTGCCCGGGAGGGTTCAAAGAATGAGGTCTTCACCTTTGAGCTGGATCTCATGTCATTCTAGCACATACTACGAGCGATTGACTTAAAGAGTACAACAAATGGTTGTGGGGTTATCTTTGTACCCTGTTGATGACCCACAAGTATAGGGGATGTATCGTAGTCCTTTTGATAAGTAAGAGTGTCGAACCCAACGAGGAGCAGAAGGAAATGACAAGCGGTTTTCAGTAAGGTAGTCTCTGCAAGCACTGAAATTGTAGGTGATAGATAGTTTTGTGATACGATAATTTGTAACGGGTAACAAGCAATGAAAGTAAATAAAGTGCAGCAAGGTGGCCCAATCCTTTTTGTAGCAAAGGACAAGCCTGGACAATTTCTTATAATGAGAAAAGCGCTCCCGAGGACACATGGGAATTATCGTCAAGCTAGTTTTCATCACTCTCATATGATTCGCGTTCGGTACTTTGATAATTTGATATGTGGGTGGACCGCTGCTTGGGTAATGCCCTTACTTGGACAAGCACCCCACTTATGATTAACCCCTATTACAAGCATCCGCAACTACAAAAGAAGTATTAAGGTAAACCTAACCATAGCATGAAACTAGTGGATCCAAATCAGCCCCTTACGAAGCAACACATAAACTAGGGTTTAAGCTTCTGTCACTCTAGCAACCCATCATCTACTTATTACTTCCCAATGCCTCCCTCTAGGACCAAATAATGGTGAAGTGTCATGTAGTCGACGTTCACATAACACCACTAGAGGAGAGACAACATACATCTCATCAAAATATCAAACGAATACCAAATTCACATGACTACTAATAGCAAGACTTCACCCATGTCCTCAGGAACAAATGTAACTACTCACAAAGCATATTCATCTTCACGATCAGAGGAGTATTAATATGCATTAAGGATCTGAACATATGATCTTCCACCAGATAAACCAATTAGCATCAACTACAAGGAGTAATCAACACTACTAGCAACCCACAGGTACCAATTTGTGGTTTTGATATAAGATTGGATACAAGAGATGAACTAGGGTTTTGAGAGGAGATGGTGCTGGTGAAGATGTTGATGGAGATTGACCCCCTCCTGATGAGAGGATCATTGGTGATGACGATGGTGATGATTTCCCCCTCCCGGAGGGAAGTTTCCCCGGTAGAACAGCTCTGCCGGAGCTCTAGATTGGTTCCGCCAAGGTTCCGCCTCGTGGCGGCGGAGTTTCGTCCCGTAAGCCTGCTTATGATTTTTTCCAGGGTAAAAGCCTTCGTATAACAGAAGATGGGCACCGGAGGGCCACCAGGGGGCCCAAGAGACAGGGGGTGCACCTAGAAGGGGCGGGGCGCGCCCCCCACCCTCCTGGCCAGGGTGTGGGCCCCCTCTGGTACTTTCTTCGCTCAATAATTCTTAATAATTCCAAAAATTACTTTCGTGGAGTTTCAGGACTTTTGGAGGTGTGCAGAATTGGTTTCCAATATTTGCTCCTTTTCCAGCCCAGAATCCCAGCTGCCGGCATTCTCCCTCTTCATGATAAACCTTGTAAAATAAGAGAGAATAGCCATAAGTATTGTAACATAACGTGTAATAACAGCCCATAATGCAATAAATATCGATATAAAAGCATGATGCAAAATGGACGTATCAACTCCCCCAAGCTTAGACCTCGCTTGTCCTCAAGCAGAAGCCGATATCGAAAAATATGTCCACATGTTTAGAGATAGAGGTGTCGAAAAAAATAAAATACGGACATGAGGGCATCATGATCATTCTTATAACAGCAATATATATAGATTTTTTCATATGATTTCTTATGCTCAAGTAACAAACTATTCACAATGTCAAGTATGGTTCAGAAACTTCATTGAGAACTAACAAACTATAATCTCAGTCATTGAAGCAATTGCAATTTATCATAACATCGGAAAGAGTCAAGAATAGAGCTTTTCAACAAGTCCACATACTCAACTATCATATAGTCTTCTACAATTGCTGACACTCACACAATACTTATGGTTATGGAGTTTTAATCAGACACTGAGAAAGATAGGGGCTTATAGTGTTGCCTCCCAACGTATTCACCTTTAGGTGATGTCAACAATAATAGCTCATGCTAACTTACATCCAATTGGATATATATATATCATGATCTTTCCAACACGAGGCGCTTGCCAAAGGATAAAATTAAAAAGTGAAAGGTGAGGATCACCTTGACTCTTGCATAATATAAAAGACATAAAGTAAAAGATAGGCCCTTCGCAGAGGGAAGCAGAGGTTGTCATGTGCTTTTAGGGTTGGATGCACAAAATCTTAATGCAAAGAACGTCACTTTATATTGCCACTTGTGATATGAACCTTTATTATGCAGTCCGTCGCTTTTATTACTTCCATATCACATGATCGTAAAAAGCTTATTTTCTCCGCACTAATAAGTCACACATATTTAGAGAGCAATTTTTATTGCTTGCAACATGACAACTTACTTGAAGGATCTTACTCAATCCATAGGTAGGTATGGTGGACTCTCATGGCAAAACTGGGTTTAAGGATATTTGGAAGCACAAGTAGTATCTCTACTTGGTGCAAGGAATTTGGCTATCATGAGGGGGAAAGGCAAGCTCAACATGTTAGGAAGATCCATGACAATATACTTTAACTGAGATGTGAGAAAACATAAACCATTACGTTGTCTTCCTTATCCAACATCAACTCTTTAGCATGTCATACTTAATGAGTGCTCACAATCATAAAAGATGTCCAAGGTAGTATATTTATATATGAAGCCTCTCTTTCTTTATTACTTCCTATTAATTGCAACGATGACCGAAACTATGTTTGTCAACTCTCAACAACTTTTATGCCTCATACTCTTTATATGTGAAGTCTTTACTATCCATAAGATCAATATGAACTCTTTTATTCTTTTCTATTTTCTCAAGATCATAGCAAGATAGCAAAGCCCTTGACTCAACACTAATCTTTATTATAGATAGCTCACGGACTCGATTACATAAAGAGATCACAAAGCAAAACTCGAAACTAATTCATACCAAAACTTTATTCTACTAGATCAAGATATTACTAAAAGGATCGAACTAAGTAAAACAGTAAAAATAGGAGTGTGATGGTGATACGATACCGGGGCACCTCCCCCAAGCTTGGCAGTTGCCAAGGGGAGTGCCCATACCCATGTGATTATGTCCTCGGAGGTGATGAGGGCGGTGATGATGATGGTGTATAATCGCACATCGAGCGTAAAAGCTCCTCCAACTTGCGGATAATGCCCTTGAGTGTGACGATATGATCCTTCAACAACATATTTTCCTGTGTGAGATACTTTTTTTGTATGGGAGCTAACTCAATCATCTTGAAAGCTTCAATCTCAGTTGGGGTAAAGAGGTTAGGTAGAGGTTGAGGGATGTTTTCTTCTGCTGCCGTCGGAGCTTGATCCTCCATGGCCTTCTTGATCCCTTCACCCTTGTCAATCTCCTCCGGTTCTTCTCTTTTCATCTCTATCTTCAATAGCCAAGCACCCTTGTCTTCATTGTTGAAGGAGGGTGACGTCATGATGCTCTAGATCTGTCAGGAAAAACAGCTCGAAACGAAAAGAGAAGCTTTTTGTGTGATACGGTGGTCAAAACCTTTGGGAGATTATATAATGAATTTTTTACCGACCAAAAGAAGTAACGTGCAAGAAAACAGAGTCCGGGAGGCACACGAGGTGCCCACGAGACAGGGGGGCATGCCCAGTAAGGGTGGGCGCACCCTCCACCCTCGTGGAGGCCTCATGTCCTTCCCGGATAACTTCTTGCTTTCCAAAATTCTTAAATATTCCAAAACGGATAGAAATTGCCATTAGAATTCTTTTGGAGTCGGTTTACTTACCGTACCACATACCTATTCCTTTTCGGAGTCTGAAACATTCTGGAAAGTGTTCCTTATGTATTCCTCCGGGGTTACGGTCTCAATAATATTGGTTTCAACATTGATAGGATTACCTGAGATATAATGTTTGATTCTTTGACCGTTCACCACCCTCGAACTTGTGCCTTCGAAGTTGTTGATTTTTATGGCACCAGAACGATGGACCTCCTCGGCAACGTAAGGGCCTTCCCACTTAGAGAGAAGTTTTCCTGCAAAAAATCTTAAATGAGAGTTGAATAGCAACACATAGTCACCTAAGTTAAATTCTCGCTTTTGTATTCTTTTTTCATGCCATCTTTTAACTTTTCCTTTAAATATCTTGGAGTTCTCATATGCTTGGGTTCTCCATTCATCAAGTGAGCTAATATCAAATAACCTCTTCTCACCGGCAAGTTTGAAGATATAGTTGAGCTCTTTAATAGCCCAATATGCTTTATGTTCAAGTTCAAGAGGTAAGTGACATGCTTTTCCATAAACCATCTTATAAGGAGACATACCCATAGGATTTTTATATGCAGTTCTATAGGCCCATAATGCATCATCAAGTTTCTTGGACCAGTTCTTCCTAGATCTATTAACAGTCTTTTGCAAAATTAATTTGAGCTCTCTATTGCTCAACTCTACTTGACCACTAGACTGAGGGTGATAAGGAGATGCAATTCTATGATTAACATCATACTTAGCAAGCATTTTATGAAAAGAACCATGAATAAAATATGAACCACCATTAGTCATTAAATATCTAGGGAGTCCAAACCTCAGAAAAATAACTTCCTTAAGCATCTTAATAGAGGTGTGATGATCAGCACTACTAGTTGGAATAACTTCTACCCACTTAGTAACGTAATCAACAGCAACTAAAATATGTGTATATCCATTAGAGGCAGGAAAAGGTCCCATATAATCAAAGCCCCAAACATCAAATGGTTCAATAACAAGAGAATAATTCATAGGCATTTCTTGACGTCTACTAATATTAACAATTCTTCACTACAAAAAAAATACACTTCCGTGATGATACATGTTTGTCACAGTAGGTCGCGTTTTTTGTCATGCATGTACATCCATGACAAATTTATGACAGAATCAAGATAGTCATACCTGTGCTGTCGTAGAAGTGTTCCATGACATTAACAAAATTATCATCACGGAAGTGTCCACTTCCATGACGATAAATTGCGCGTCACAAAAGTGCTTTCGTCAAGGGTGACCGACACGTGGCATCCACCGTAATGAAACACCGTTAAGCTATCGGGTCGGGTTTTGGATTCGGTAACCCGTTAACAGCCTCGACCAATGGGAAATTTCCACGTGTAAAATTCTTATTGGCCGGACGAAACACGTGTCAGCTCGTCAGTGGGTCAGATAGGCGCCTATGATACATCGACATGTGGCACGGCCCAACAGAGGCCCATTCCTGTGAAAAGGCCGGCCCGTTTGACTTGGTCAAAAGGTGGCGGGCCGGCCCATGGAAATCCTGTTAACGGCCTGTTCGCATATAGCCCATTTACAGCCCGCTAACCCAAGGCCCGTTACGCCCTATCTGAATTAAGGCCAGTAGCGTCATCTGGGCCATTCAATATGATTCCAGCCCATTTTTACTTCTGGCCCGTGTATGGCCCATGACGTCGTTCGGCCCATATGAGGCCCTATGTAACTCTTGGCCTATTAACGACCCGTGGTGAAACTGGCCCGTAATGAACAGTGTATCACTTTACACCCATTAACGGCCCGTGGTGAAACTGGCCCGTAATGAACAGTGTATCACTTTATACCCATCAACGGCCCGTTATTCCGTTGGGCCGTTTACAGCCCATGTTATCTTTCGGCCTTCTCAGAGCCCATTTATTCTTGGGCTCATTTCCAGCATTCGTTTACTTACGGCCCATTACTGTCATTTTCTGCTTGTGGGCCAAATTCAGCCCGTGGTTACAATCGGCCCGTTTGTGGTCCGTTAATTCGTTGGGCCGTTTTCATAGCGTCATCAAATACGACCTATTAATGATGGCCCGTTATGGTCGGCCCATGAACGGACGATTCCAACTCTAGCCCGTTTACGGCCATAATGAGGCCTGCTATTGGCCCATGTTTGGCCAATCGATCATACGACCCGTATAAGGCCCATTGATGATACGGCCCGTAGAAGGCCCATTGTTTCTATGGCCCGTAGAAGGCCCATTGTTTCTACGGCCCGTAGAAGGCCTACTGTTTCTACAGCCCGTAGAAGGCCCACTGTTTCTACGGCCCGTAGGAGGCCCAGTGTCACTACAGTAAATATTAGCCCATGGTTATTGTGGCCTAGTTTTAAAAAATAGGTTATTGGAGCCACTAGCAAACCGCGGAAAAAGAACTGCACTAACTACAAGCAAACAAATAAACAATACAACAAGGAAATAAATAAGCAAGCAACTTATGCTAGGCTATCATGGCTATTACACATATTACATCCACTGGGCATCAAAGTTTGCCACCAGTGCAAATATAGGGAACACATCAGCATATAAACGCCGCAGCAAAACAAGTCCAGAACTGAAACCACTTCAGAAGATCTCAAGAAACAATATCCTGGGTACCCATAATGCTGGCAAGATGCTTAGCAAGCTTATTAACTTTCTCTTGTTTGGCGCTTAAATCCTCCAGCGCTTGCTGTTGCACAAGAAAGTACGCATCTGAATTCTGCAGGGACTTCGTCAGTCCTTCGGCTTCTTACCGCAGCATAGCTGACTGATGCCTTTCAACTTGTAGCTGAGACTGAAGAAGCCTAAGTGATTCAGGCAGCGAGTTCGAAGAGCTTGTGCCAGCAGTACTGGCTAGTAACTCGAACACTACATCAACACAGGACTGTGGGGTTTTCTCACTGTCTACAAGATCGTTTTTATCACCTTTCTTGGAGACTAACAGGGTTGTCTCACTATCTTGAACCTTATCTGCATTACTTTCTCTACCATTGCATAGTGGGGTGCTCTTCTCCAATATTCTGTTTGCATACTACAAGAGAAACAAGCAGACACATCACAAGTTTAGCTTGAAGTATACGAAACTCATTTTGGTAAACCGGTTCAGTAGTAAGGTGGACAGGATAACAACATGAAACAAACATATATCTATGTACTATGGTCACTACATTGTCCATATCATTCTAGTTTATGTTCCCTAATCAAGATAGAGACACAGTTCAACTCATATATTTTTAAGACACAGCAGCATAGACAGAATATAAGTGTGAGAAACTACACAACATTGGCAGCACTTGTAATGTGCATCACATGAGAACATAACTGTTTATGCAACTTAAACTGAAATCAACATAGAGCAAGAAGTTAGAACATCAATCCAGTTAAAGAAATAGGTTTAAAACATACCTGTTGCGCCATTGGAGTTTCAATTGGATCCTTCAAATTTGAAAGTATTTGGTATGAGTAAATACAGTGATGCAACAGCAAAGGAGTATGGACCATAGCTACGGAATCTGACCTGAGAACAGTTTCTCTTCTGCTTTAAACATGGAGTTTGGGTTAGCTGTGGTGGTCTTCGTGCTTTGGGCACTGGAGTAGCTTTACAAACTGCTCGTGTGGGGGTACTCTGTGGTGGACATGGTGCTTTGTCAACTATAAGTGGGTTACTATCCGCTGGGGTTGTAGTTAGATGGGTTGTAGCTGGTTCTCTGCCCAACGGTGTAAGTGTGCAATCTGGAAGAGTCTCGTGTCGGTGTACAAAAAGAGGGGTACACTTTTTGTACCCCTATAACTGTGCACGGGCAGTCAGAGCCGCGCCCACGACCACACCAAGCAAGGCAGGGGAGGTGAGCCAAGGTAAGACCGAAGCTCGAGGGAACTGGAGCAACGCCAAGGCCAAGACCACGAAGAGAAAAAGGGACGAAGCGGACTCCCCCGACAAGATCATTGCCGGGAGACAGTTTTAGCAACCCCGGCAAGACCCCTGCCGCGACAACTCGCCCCACGCCTACGGAGAAAATCACCCTTGAGTCCACTGCCCCCATGGGGCAAGGATTTGGGAGACCCCTCCGCGGTGGCATGCAGATCTTTGTGAAGAAACATTCACAATCAGATATAGAAGGTGACAACCCTTGGCGGGATCCCAGCCGAGGAAGACCACAAGACCCCCGGCAAGCGCCTTGCCGGGGATGACAGCAGGCGCCTCGGCAAGACCCTTGCCGGGGCCCCGGCAAGGCCCTTGCCGAGGACATCCGCAGGGCCACCATCAGGCCCACGCCGACTAAACTTCCACCGCCATACGCATGCAGCTACTGTAAGTGCATCTAGTGCCACCCCTAGTTGGTTTTGGAGTACTGACGACAAACCTAGTTGAGGGACTAATGTGTTTGTGAGAATTGCAGGATAACACAAGTAGAAGTCCCTCATTGATTCGGTTTTCCTACCAGAGATGACCCCTAAAAATGTATGAAGACATTGATGTCAAAGGTGGTATATGAAGATATTCACATTGAAGACTATGACAAGAGAAGACATCGCATGAAGCCTATGGAGCTCGAAGACTTAGATCTTTCGTAGTTCTTTTTCTTCTTTGTTGAGTCATAGGAACCACCGTACTGTTAAGTGGGGTCCAAGAGAACCAGTCAGAATGACTGAAGTGATGCTTAACCAAAACCTATGTCTTCGAATGAAGACTATGAGAGCGAATCTTGTCCAGAGTCGGACAAGTCAGCTTTGCTTGTAGCCCAAGTAAAGTTTCCGTGTGAGTTTGAAATCTGACCGTTGGAACACGTGTCAGTTCCTTAGTGACCCAGGGTCATTTCAGACAAATCAGGTCGGGTTGCCTAGTGGCTATAAATAGCCCACCCCCTACAACCATAAATGGTTGGCTGCTCAGAGTTAGAGTACGGCTTTTGTCGTTTGAGAGCAACCCACCTCGAAGCCTTTGAGAGAGAATTCCTTGCGAGGATAAAGCCCTAACCACCCAGAGCCAAAGAGAATTAAGCATCACTTAAGTCTTCTTGTCTGTGTGATCTGAAGACTTATTACACTTGAGGACTATGAATCCTCCAGCCGGTTAGGCGTCGCGTTCTGAGCGTCCAAGAGACATTGTGGATCACCGGTGAACAAAGTCTGTGAAGGTTTGGGAGTCTACCTTGAAGACTTACCAGAGTGATTGGGCGAGGTCTGTGTGACCTTAGCTCTAGGGGAATACGGTGAGGACTGGGTGTCCTGAGCTGCGTGTTCAGGACTGGGTGTCCTCAGGTTTAAATACCTAGCCGCCCTAACCAGACGTACAGTTGTCACAGCAACTGGAACTGGTCCAACAAATCATTGTCTTCAACGAGTCACTGGTTTCATCCTTCCCTTCCCTTTACTTACTGTTGGTCCTTGTGAAGTCATTGTATGATTGCACTATCTTCTGTCTTCACTGAGTGACTGCGTGTTCTGTTTGGCTTCTTAATATCTTCCTACCTGATCCTTACTACCTAGCCGCTATTAGTCATTGTGCTTTCACTTCATTGAATACATGACTGTGGTCAGTGGCGGGGCCAGAATTTTTGTGAAGCCTGGGCAAAGTTGAGCCAAGTGTCTAACTAAAAAATCAAAGGGTACCAAGGGTACTCGGCCAAGGCCGATATCCGCTCGGCAACTAGTTTACCGATTGTGACACTCGGTAAACTCTAATCGGTGTACCCTCTTCAGTTTCACCGAGTTCCTTCCTTCAAATACTCGGCAAAGACTTTACCCAGTGTCAACATGAGCTACAAGGCAGAATCTACCTTTCATACCATACTCGGCAAAGATGGATCCACTAAAGGGTGGCGTGTGTCCTTGATGTTTACCAAGTGTCGTCTTCGACAAAGCGTTCACAGGTTTTCCGAGTACCTACTGCACGATACTCGGCGAAGATGAGTCATTGGAGGGCGCCATGTGTCAAAAGGCTCGGAAGCCATAAGTCATAAAGCAAGGCCATGCATAGAACTAAACCTACTATGTTGACATTAAAAGTATAGCTAAGTGGTGAGGTATCTAAAAACAATGAAAAAAATTTAGCATCCAAACATCTTATAGGACACTACAAGGTAAAAAGAAGGGCAATGCTACGCGTCAGCCGGATGATAAACTGATAAGATCAGCCGCCTCGGCAACCGTCGGATGCCACCTGAAACACCGTCGACCTACCGTCCCAGCCAACTGGGCGCCTTCGCAATAGCTAGCTTGTTGCGCCCATGGCTTTGCATCAAGGACCTTGTTGCAAAGGTCCACTGAGACATCATCACTACCCCGCCATGGAACGTCGCCGGCCGCCGGAATCGACGCGCCTCCTCTGAACCAGCACTCCGAGCAGTTGCCTCTACTCCAGCACGACAACAATGAAGTCTCACATCGGGCACTCCTCTGTCGATTTCTGCAACCTGAGCTATGTTTCTGAAACATGCGTCTTGTTGCAATGCTTGCCCTTGTATAGAGCGGGGCGCTCATTCTGCGCTTTCTGCAATCGAGACTATGTTTCTAAAACAATACCCTTGTTGCAGAAGTGAAAAATATTGATCGTCGAACCATTTTTCTTCTTTCTGAAACAAGCCCTCTGTTGCAAAAAAATTCTGAAACTAGACCCTGTTGTCGAAAGAAAAACTTCACCACCAAACACTTTTTTTTCTTTCTGAAACTAGATATTTGTTGCAGAAAGCTAGTGAAACAAGACGCTTGTTGTGAAAAAAAAACTAGCTGCAAGGGACTTGTCGTCAGTGCAAGCGCTTGATCAAGATCAATCTGACGGCTACACAGGCGACGGATGTTGTGCGGGCATCAGCCGGCTGAAAGTTAGCGTTTTCCTAAAAAGAATGAGTTTCTAATTCACATAGATTAGGTCTTGTGATTTGAAGATATTCAACATAGAGAGGTTGTAAGAAAAGAGAAACATACAGAATATACCACTATCATGCTAAAAAACGAGGCAAATGCCCGATCGCCTGAACTAAATATTTAAGCCCTAAATCTATTAATCTTGAAATTAGTGTGCAATCTTACCTAAACATAAGAAAAAGCAAGAAGCAACAAGTAGTTGAGGATGTATAGGCATTCCTAGAGATGGATTTGTTCCACCCGCCGTCGATTGGACGTGCGCCTGTGCCAGCCTCCATTTCACTCACCGCTGGTTAGTCCCTACGGTACGTCAGAAACTAACAGCCGAAATGACTGCTTGTTTCCTCTCAAGTAATTGCTGAACATTATGCTTGGTGTAGGCGTTTGGCAGGCCTAATTAATTAGCCTATCACTTAAATATTAGTTGGACGCTTGGTAGAAGCCCATCCCACTTCTTTTTTGGTAGGAGCCCATTGTTTAGCACCAGGTACACTGCTGCCCGGGTAAACCACCATGCATGACAGAATTTGCATCGTTGTTTATCACGTCCGTACACTGTCTCGTGACCAGTGAGCCCGGGCAAGTGCCCTGGGTGGCCGGGCGGTGGCTCCGCCACTGACTGTGGTTTACCTAGTGTAGTCTACCTTCCGCTGCATGGTAATAGGTTTATTTCTATCGTTTGTCTTCGAAACTTTCACGTTTTGAAGACTTTCATAAAAATCGCCTATTTACCCCCCTCTAGTCGATATAACGCACTTCCAATTGGTATCAGAGCAAGGTACTCCCTTGTTCTGTGTGATTTGGTTTAACCACCTGGAGTTTTAGCTATGTCGACTGCAGGGATAATTAAAGTCTCCACTGCGTGCCCCGTCTTCGATGGAACTGAATATCCCTACTAGAAGAATAAGATGCGCATGCATCTTGAAGCCATTGACGTCGACCTATGGTATGTCGTCAAGAACGACGTTCCCAAGGCTGGAGAAGGTGTCACTGCTGCTGATGTCAAGAAGTTCATTCAACTGGACTCTACTGCCAAGAATATCATCTGTGGTCATCTGACCAAAGGACAGTATGGCCGTGTGAGTGCTTTGGAAACATCTAAGCTAGTCTGGGACTGGCTCTCCAAGGTCAACGAAGGCGTCTCAACCCAGAGAGATCAGAGAATCAGTGTCCTTCGCAACCTCTTCAACCGCTTCAAGCGAAATGACAATGAGAATGTCCAGCTCATGTTTGATCGACTCACTGACATCACAAATGAGCTTCAAGCCCTCGGCGCTACTGAGATCACCAAGCATGAAGTCGTCAAGACACTACTGAGATCACTTGACAGCTCGTTTGACACCCTAGCCCTGATGATTCAAGAACGTCCTGATTTCAAGACACTCGATCCGTCTGACATACTTGAGAGGCTCAACACACATGAGTTTCAGCTTTCTGAGAAAAGAGATATCTACAGTCCAAACTATGGGCGAACTCGTGCCTTGAAGGCGAAAGCTGTCTCCTCATCTGAAGAAGAATCTGACAGCAGTTCTGATGACCCTGAAGACATTGGAAAGGAACTTGCTATGCTTGTGAAGAAGTTCCAAAAATTCACCAAGAAGAAAGGCTTCAGGAAATCTTCACGATCAAGCTCAAGGAATGATGAAGCTTCTGCTCATGACTACAAGAAGAAAACATGCCACAAGTGCAAGAAAACTGGCCACTTCATATCTGAGTGTCCGCAGTGGGACAATGAGAACAAAAAGAAGAAGAAGAGCAAGGAATATGACTCTAACGACAAGAAGAAGAAGAAATACTCAAAGTCTTCTTCCAAGTCTTCCTCAAAGTCTTCGCCACACAAGAAGAGCTCATCTGGCAAGGCACGTGCATTTGTTGGCAAGGAAATGGATTCAGAGGAGGAGTCCGCTTCTGAGGAGGCGGAGGTGGAGTCTGAGGAGGAGTCCGATTCTGGCGTTGCAAGTCTGGCTACAACATACGTTGCCAAGTCCATCTTCAACACTGAAGACAATGACTTCATCACTGACACCGATGCAAATGACAAGAACTACTGCTTCATGGCATGCGGTGCCAAGGTAAACACACGCACTACTCACTATCAAACATCTAGTGAAGATGACTCTGATTGTGGTTCAAGACCCAGCTACAAAACACTTGCCAAAATTGCAACTGAACAACAGAAAGCTATGGAACATATTCAAAAACTGTTAGGCAAAAGTGATGATCTGTTAGGCGCTGAAATGACTCGATCTGAGTCCTTAATTGAAGACATAAAAAATCTTCACGTTAAGTATGAGGAACTTGAAAGTCGTCATGAAACGCTCTCAACAACTCATGAAAAGCTTTCCTATGATTATCTTCAAAGGAAGCAAGATCTTGAGAAATTGAGAGCGGCTCATGAAGATCTTCAAAAGGAAAATGAGTCACTTCGCGCCGAACAGATCAGTTCCGCTCAGGAAGGATTTGAACCACCATGTCTTAAATGCATTGAGCGTGATAATGCTACTTCTGTTGCTGAATGTTCTACTGCTGCTACTGTTGCAATATCTTCAACTGTTGATGTGGAAACTAACCCCTCTGCTGAGGATACCACTGCTATTGCTGATGAGAATGCTAGGTTGAAGACATTGCTTGAAACAGGGATGTACAAAAGTCTTAAAGGGCATCAGACACTATGTGATGTCCTCAAAAGGCAGATTCTGAACCGAAACCTGAGGAAAGAGGGTGTTGGGTTCGTAAGGAAAATGAATGCTGATGGCTCTTACTGGAAACCTGAGCAGTACCCCAAAACCAAATGGGTTGCTGCAAAGGAACCTTCAGCAGATCCATCCAACCTATTTGGCTTCACTTGTGCTAACCCCATTGTCATTGATGAATCCTTTGATGCAAACTATAAACTGTTTAAGAATCAGAATGGTGAAGTGTTTGCCAGGTATATTGGTACTAACTGCAGGAATGGGCCGCCTATGAAGAAGATCTGGGTGCCGAAAAGGTGTTTGGAAAATCTTCCTGTGAATGTCATCATGACACCATAGGTGAAGAAGACAAACCCCAGACCACAGGCTTCATATGGTCCAAAGGCTTCATACAGACAGAGGACTCACCTGAGTCGCACTAATGCAAATGTTTTGCAGGGAAACCATACTCAGGCCTATGAATATGTGCGTGGTTCATCGAACCGCCATGTTCATAAGACCAAGAACTATTCTTCTTATTCTTATGAGTACTATTGTCCGCCTGCAAGACTTTTTGCTAGGGCTCCAAAGCCAAAGTTCTCAGATGCTGCACTTAGACTTATCGCTTCTAAGCCACCCTTGAAGATGTGGGTGGCTAAGAAAGCTTAACTCTCTTTTGCAGGGAAAGGTCTCCAGCCGAAAACCAAAATCTTCTGAAGCTATTGCTAGGGACCTTAAACATCTTGTAGGGCGCAAGATCAAATGCCCGAATGGTCTTACTATGTACTTTGTTCCTGAATTGCTTGCTACTCTCCCTATCAGTCCTAATCTGGATCTAAGCTTTCATAACCCACTGGTTCGTCAAATGTTTTTGCTTCACAATTCTCTTCGTAAATGGATTATTGATAGTGGGTGTACCAACCACATGACTGGCAAAAGAAGCCTTCTTATGGACTCAACCTTACGTCCATCCGACAAGAGTCACATCACATTTGCTGACACTGGTAAAAGTAAGGTATTGGGCCTAGGTAGAGTTGCAATCTCAAAGGATCAACACATGGATAAAGTCATGCTTGTTGAATCCCTTGGCTTTAACTTAATGTCTGTCTCAATGTTTTGCGATTTGAACATGATTGTAATATTTGGAAAATATCGTTGCCTTGTTCTAATGGAATCTGATAAGTCTCTAGTGTTTGAAGGGTATCGGAAAGATGATTTGTACGTGGTAGATTTCTCACCAGGACCACACCTTGCCGTATGTCTTCTAGCAAAAGCTTCAGAATGCTGGCTCTGACATCGGAGGCTAGGGCATGCTGGCATGAGGAACCTCCACACCCTTGCAAAGAAGAAGCATGTCATAGGCATCGAGGGCGTCAAGTTCAAGAAAGATCACTTATGCGGTGCCTGTGAAGCAGGAAAGATGACGAGGGCCAAACATCCCTCGAAGACAATCATGACTACTACTCGACCCTTCGAACTGCTCCACATGGATCTTTTCGGTCCCACTCATTACTCAACTCTTACTACTACTGCTTGTCTCTATGGCTTTGTCATTTTTGATGATTATTCTAGATATACTTGGGTGCACATAATCCTCTACAAGACTGAAGTGCAGGATGTCTTCAGACGCTTCGCCAATCGAGCAATGAACAACTATGGTGCCAAGATAAAGCACATCAGAAGTGACAATGGCACTGAATTCAAGAACACTGGCCTTGATACATATCTTGATACCTTGGGCATCACACATGAATTCTCAGCCCCGTACACGCCACAGCAGAATGGCGTCGTCGAACGCAAGAACAAAACACTCATTGAGATGGCCCGAACGATGCTTGATGAATACAAGACTCCAAGAAAATTCTGGCCTGAAGCCATTGATACTGCATGCCATACAATCAATCGTGTTTATCTTCACAAGCTTATAAACAAGACATCTTATGAGCTCCTTACTAGCAAGAAGCCAAATGTCAGTTACTTCAGAGTATTTGGCGCCAGGTGCTGGATCAAGGATCCACATCACACTTCAAAATTTGCACCAAAAGCACACGAGGGTTTTATGCTTGGATATGGAAAGGATTCGCACTCCTACAGAGTCTTCAATCTCTTTCATTATAAAGTGGTTGAAACAGTGGATGTGCGATTTGATGAGACTAACGGTTCACAAAGAGAACACCTGCCAAATGTGCTAGATGAAGTTCCATCCAGCGAATCAATCAAGCTAATGGGAACTGGAGAAATCATACCTTCTGAAGCTCAACCTAAAGAGGAACTTATCATCTCCGCACCTGATCAACCTGAAGATAATGCTCATCCTGAAGACAATCCCTCTAATAACGACAATGATCAGCAAGAGCAAAATCTTCGCCCTATACATCCTCGTGTTGCCAATGAAGTGCAGATTGAGAGAATAATTGATAGCATCAATGCACCCGGTCCGCTCACTCGTTCAAGGGCAACTCAGCTAGAAATTTCTGTGGGCACTTCGCATTCGTCTCAATAACAGAACCCAAGAAAGTTGAAGAAGCCTTCATGGAACCTGAATGGATTCAAGCTATGCAAGAAGAGCTTCAACAGTTTGAGCTGAATAATGTATGGGAACTGGTTAAGCGTCCTGATCCTCGGAAGCACAACATAATAGGCACCAAATGGATATACCGCAACAAGCAAGATGCGCATGGTCAAGTTGTCAGAAACAAAGCTCGTCTCGTTGCTCAAGGATATACTCAAGTGGAAGGCATTGACTTTGATGAAACATTTGCTCCTGTGGCTAGACTTGAAGCCATACGCACACTGCAGGCCTATGCAAATCATCATAACATACTTCTATATCAAATGAATGTGAAGAGCACCTTTCTCAATGGCAATATTGAAGAAGAAGTGTATGTTGCACAACCGCCTGGCTTTGAAGATCCAAAACATCCTGACATGGTATACAAGCTCAACAAGGCACTGTATGGCCTCAAACAAGCCCCTCGGGCCTGGTATGACACACTCAAATACTTCCTGAAGAGCAAAGGCTTCATACCTGGTTCCCTCGACCCCACTCTCTTCACGAAGACATATGATGGTGAACTGTTTGTGTGCCAAATATATGTGGATGACATTATATTCGGCTGCACCAATCAAAAGTACAGTGAAGAGTTTGGATATATGATGCAAGAGCAATATCAGATGTCCATGATGGGAGAGCTGAAGTTCTTCCTCGGTCTTCAAATACAACAGCAACGCAACGACATCTTCATATCTCAAGAGAAGTATCTCAAAGATTGCCTGAAGAAGTTCGGTATGCAAGATTGCAAAGGCTTCATGACGCCAATGCCAGCCAAGCATCATCTGGGTCCTGACAACAATGGTAAAGAGTTCGATCAAAAGGTATACCGCTCCATGATTGGTTCTTTGCTTTATCTATGTGCATCTAGGCCAGATATTATGCTTAGTGTTTGCATGTGTGCTCGATTTCAAGCGGAACCAAAGGAGTCGCATCACTTAGCTGTGAAGCGAATTCTTCGATATTTGGCTCACACCCCAACTCTAGGATTATGGTATCCAAAGGGCTCAGAGTTTGATCTGGTTGGATTCTCAGATGCTGATTATGCTGGTGACAAAGTGGATCGCAAGTCTACATCAGGCACATGTCATTTTCTGGGACGATCACTTGTATGTTGGTCTTCAAAGAAGCAGAACTGTGTATCTCTCTCCACTGCTGAATCTGAATACATTGCTGCTGGATCTTGCTGCGCTCAGCTTCTGTGGATGAAGCAAACACTCAAGGACTATGGCATTCATCTGAAGCAAGTGCCACTCTACTGCGACAACGAAAGCGCCATCAAGATTGCCAACAACCCAGTTCAGCACTCGAAGAGAAAGCACATTGAAATTTGTCATCACTTTCTCAGAGATCATGTTGTGAAGGAAGATATTGATATCATACACGTCAACACCGAAGAGCAATTGGCAGATATCTTCACCAAGCCCTTGGATGAGAAGAGATTTTGCAAGTTACGGTGTGAGCTAAATATCTTGGAATCCTCAAATGTCCTGTGATCAGGCACACATCCTAACACTTATGCATATTGATGACTTAGATGTGCAACACACGAAGCAAAGTATATCTTCAATCAATGAAGACATACATTCTAAGTGTGAATACATTAATATGGAATTTGACTTCGGAGCGCCACGATAATTGTGCGCCGTGTCTGGGTCTAATACTTCCTATACGGTGGGTAACGCCACCACCAAATGTTCTGTTTGAAGTGTTTCACTCATGGCGTTACATTTTCTATGTCTTCACATTTGGTTTGGCTTCAATCTCAACATGTCTTCATGATTATCTTCACTATGTTGATTATATATATATATACTAGTGTTCTGTCCTCTACAGCATTCACTTATAGCTATGTCTTCTTGTTGAATCTTTTGAACTAAGTGAATGTGATCGGACCCTAACCTCTCTATGCTTTCTATCTCAAACTCTATCTCTCCAAATCATATGCATTGTATTGAAACTTCCGAATGTCTTCTCTGCGTCCTTGTTAGCAGAAGATACAGAGACAAACATTAAGTCCGTTTTCAATTCTCATTCCTTCACCTGAAACCCAGAGAAGTGGGAACGACCACCCGACAATCCAGGCGTGCGTGGGACGTGGAACAACCCCCGATATGCTGCATGACGTCCACGTGTCCCTCAGATGTGAATCGCCAGGGGCACCTATGTAATAACGCAGTGCCGCCCCTGTACCTATAAATACACGCCTCACCACAGTCATTATCTCTTCTTCCACTCTCGCACGACCCCTAGCGCCACCGCTAGCCCTCGACGACGCCGGCGACGAAGCGCTTCGCTGCCGCAACCTCTCCGACGCCGTCTTCACGCCGACCGCGGACATCGTCCTCTCCGTCGTCGCCGTAGGTGTCCTCCGTCGCCAAGTTAGGGCACGGAAGATCGAACTGCTCGGCCTCCTCTTCCACTCCGTCTAGCAGTTCTTCGTGTGGTAAATAAAACTTCCTTTTTACGGCCCCTTTGATCCTATAGCTTTATCACTTTCTACCACAAGCAGTTTCTATTCACACAAGTTGGATCTCTTTCATACTGCATCTCATAACATGCCTAGTATATTCACTTATGCTTCACAAAGTAGTTAGATTCCTCACATGTACTGATCCGTGGATTCATACAAATCTGGAACCAACTCCTTATCTATGAGTGAATTTCTTCGCACGATGAGGTCAATGTCTTCTAAACTGATTTATCTTCAAAATCTTCTGAGAATGCATATGACCTCTTCCCCTTCCCTCGCACCTTAATGCTGTCACAGGTACATGTCCGTGGGAGAATCCCTTGGTTCTCATAGTCTGCATTCATTTGCAGAATTCTTACAGTATCACATAAATTCTCCCGAAGCTAGTTCCTGTCTGTCCAGCCAGCGAAAGCCTTTGAAGCCTTTGAAAGTATTGAAGCCTTTCAGTTTAAAGTTCATGGCTTCAGAGAAATCAGCCAGGAAGGGTGGCAGAAAGCGTCATGGAGAAACATCAAGAGATCTGCCCGATGACCTCTCAGAGCTGTACAAGACAGATCCTGAAGAGGATTACAATCAGCGCAAGACACGAATCCAATGGATTCGACGCTATTGGGCAGAACAGTGGTTCAAGTACAGATTTGTGACAAAGGAATATGCTGAAAAGAATGCCATCAAGCGACCATGGGGAGACATCCTCTACAAAAATCTTCAACCTAGGACCAAAGATGAAGCCATTGAACAAGGCTTCTATCCCTGCATGGTCCGTGGGCCACAGCCTGCAGATGCACACTCATTGTCACTACTATGGTGTCGTGACGACATTCTGTTCAAGCGCAACTTTCAGTTTGCCCAGAACTCAGGAAAGCAGAACAAGAAGTCATTGGGACTAGACTTCAACCCTGGTCCTTCTGCTCCAAGGGCTGACGGCACACGAGATGCAGAACCTAATGTCGTCAGTCCTTTCTACAACCTTGAAGGTCTCATCACTCATATCTTGGTTCAAGGGACAGCCGTGAATGAGCCTGCAGATGACGCTGAATCATATGAAGCGCCTGCAGCGCCGAAGCCAAAGAAACTGAAGCAGCCAAAAGCTTCAAAGCCTGCCTCAGCGCCAAAAATCTCCCAAGCGAAGCCATTGGCCACTGCACCTCCTGAAGACAATGTGCAGTCTGAAGATTTATCACGCATCTCCAGGCCCCAGAAAGTCAAGATGCCTCTGCCACACACCGGCCAAGGACTGACAACTGCTGCTGTTCTGCATAATGATGCCATTGATCTGTCCAGTGATGAAGATCTTGCAGATGACGCTCTTGAGCAACTGATCAAGAGCAAAGAAGAAGCAGAAATCTTCAATAATCTGCCTCTCTTTGACGTGGCAATCATCCACAACTTCATTGATGAATGGCTTGACACGCCCAACATCAGCTTCGAAGATCTGCAACTTCCCATTGGCCTCTCTGTTGCCTTCCATGGCGCCATTGCTTCAGAGTTAGCTATCCCCCAGCGCATTGTTGAACTAAAGCAGAAGATTGACTTTGAGAAATCTCAGTTCAAGAAGCATATGGCCAAGCTCAGCGTGCAAGAGGTGAAGAACTTCAAGATTATGCTGCACGAGCTCAAAGAAGCCTTTCTCAAGAAACGCGCAGAAGCTCAGGGTTCTCGTGAGTGCATGAAGGTCCTGGCTGACAGGTGTGTGCAAGCCTACAATGAGGCTGAGAAGCGCAAGGCCCTTGGGCGTCCTGGCATCGACCCCAGGATGGCTGCAAAGAAGAAGAAGAAGCCCACTGTGGCCGAACCCAACGCACCAAGGCAGGAAGCAGATCCCATTGTCTTCCCAACTAGCATGACTGGCTCGAAGCCAAAAGCCAGGTCTACTGCTTCAGAACTGAAGAAGACGAGGACTGCTGAGGCTGAAGCAAGGAAGAGGAAACATCCTGAAGCCTCTGCTACTGCCCCCTCCAAGAAGAAGCGGAAGACCAAGAAGGAATGTGCTGCTCCCACAGAGCCCTTGATTGTTGAACCCATCTCCATGGTTCACCCTGACGCTGAACCTGAAGAACGCCAACTGACTGTCCATGAGCCTGCTTTCACAGGGGCTCATGAAGCTGAAGACATTCTAGCAGCTGATCCCATCGCTGCTGAAGACATTGGTCACCATGACCATGTTGAAGATGATACAGTTCTTCCTCAGCTCGAGCACCAACAGGTATCATCGCCTGTGCTAACGCACAACGAACTCATCAGCATTGGTCGCCCTCTGACGCCAATTGCTCAGGATGCATCATGGGCTGATCGCCCACAAGCACAAGAGGAAGAAGACTTTGAGGCCCAGCCAACTCCAACTCCACAGGCGTTGCCAGCGTTACGCAGGCTTCGCAAAGGACCAAGGCCTCCAGTCTCTGAGTCTGAAGCTAAAGCTGCTGAAGACATTCCGGCTAGATCAGCCGATGAAGAAGAAACCCCAAGCGCTGCTACACCTCCGCCTCACCAAGAAGCTGTTCTCGAGGAGAACGTGACTGTGACCGACCCTCCATCTCGTCAAGTGGAGGTTGAGAATCTCGAGGCTGCCACCACTAACACCAATGAAGCCAATGACGCTGTCATGGCTGAAGCTAATATGGAGCCTTCACCAACTCAAGCACCAGAAGTCAGCGAAGCCACTGATACCACTGTTTCTGTTCCTACGCCTGCTGCTGGTCCTCAGTTCGACTATCATGTTGAGCACAGGCCTCAAGTACAGAAGCCAATCCCAAGATTGCCCAGGTTTCCAGGTCCTGCATCAGCACCTGGATCCTTCAATATCAATGGCTTCAAAGCAGACAACACTTTCTTCAATAGCTCCAGGAACCCCTACTCACGGGAAAGAATATCATCTGATCGGTTCTGGAGCTATCCGCAGCGAAGCTATTACTCCTGCATTCTGTACAATCAAGGTCGCAGCTTCCCACATAAGCGTCTTGACATTAAAGCAATAGCTGGTCTGCCCTGTCTGGAAGAAGCTCTGCATTGCTTCAAAGAGGTTGGATTGCTGCCGTTCGTCACCGACCAAGAGCATTGGAATGAAGAGTTGCTGCTCCAATTCTATGCCACACTTCACATCCGTGGGTACAACAGAGATCCGAAGACTTGGGTCCTGGAGTGGATGATAGGAAATGTTCATCACGAAACCAAAGCCTTTGACATCATTGAGCTCTCTGGTCTGCCCACTCCTGGCGATCTCTACGAACATGGCTGTCAGCTTCACAGTGAAGCTATGGAGAGCATCTTTCAGAAGCCTGAACCTAACATGAGTCAGATGCTCAGTATGATGAAGCCATTGCCCCAAGATGCTGCATATCCCAAGGAGTTTTTCGTTGAAGACCTTGAGTATCTGCCAAGGACTATTTATCACATCATAAGGCGAACTCTCTGGCCCATCAAAGGACATTCTACACATGCCAAGCTGGAAGGTGCAATGAAGACTTTGGTCTTCTATATTCTTCATGGCAAATGCTTCAATGCACAGGACTTCTTCATCCGCCAACTTGCTGCATCAGGCTCTGATCTTTTTGGCTTGAAGTTCTACGCTCCATGGATAATGCGGCTGATCAAACTCCACTCCGCCATCTCATATCAGCCATCTTCTCGCAATCATCGGATCTTTCTGCCTGATGTGGATATGTCTGTTGAAGCAATTTATCCTGAGCCTGCCAAGGAACCTCTAAGTCTTCAGAATGCGGAGCATCAAAGTTTTTCTCAGAACATTGAAGGATTTGAAGCAATCACTCATGTGTATCCTTTGGCTGGAACTACACGTGCACCGCATCCTGCTCTCACTGAAGCCACTGATAGCACAATTGCCCAACAACCCAAGAAGCGCACTCGTGTTCTCAATGACCGAGAGCTTCTTGTGGCTCTTCATCAGAAATAAGATAGGCATCATGACTGGCTGAAGCGTCAAATGCAAAGCCTCTTGGTGGATGTTAATCGCATTCGCAATCTTGCCACCAAGAATGCCTTTGTTGCACACGAAACCTCTCGACGCACCTGGAAAGGGCTGACGCTAATGTGCTCTGAAGATGATCTTCAAGAGGATGGCTTCTCTGAACGCTTCAAGTTTGACTCCACACCTCCTCGAAGGGCAGTGCTGCGACGAACTCCATCTCTTGAAGACTCTGAGTTCTCTTCCTCTGCTGCAACTGTGAATTCCAGAGTGATCGAGGATGAAGACGATGCTACTTCACCGCCACCTCCTTCAGCCCGCTTCGACACTGCTCCAAGCTCTTCTGCACCGCCGAACACCATCGACGACCCTGCTGCTTCACCTACTCTTCATGGGAACGAGTAGATGCTCTATGTCTTCAAACCTTTTTGGTCCTTACTGACAAAAGGGGGAGAAGCAGATGAGTTTGATAGTCTTCAAGCGGGTCCATATGGGCGGGTGCTTTATATTTTGCTTCGTGTTTACAACTCTCGTTTTGATACATTTGGTTCTTTGAGTTGTAACACTTAAACTCGATGGTCGTCTGCTACTTATTTGCCACCTTGTGATGCGATGATAAATTCCGCATGTGCGACGATAAATTCCACACTTAGATCATTTTGCAGATGTCCATTTTCCATTATGCATGTCATTATCTTCACATACCTTCACATGCATGGTGGATTGTCATCATAAGTTGAAGAGGATCTCCACAAGCACAACCTGCCATGTGCATTTGCATTCCAAAAGCAAATTACTTATATGCACATCTTCTGGGGGAGCCCTTGCAACTTATGAAGACAATTCCTTATCCTTTACAATTTCACATATTATATTCCCCGTTGAAAACTTCAACTAGATTGTCATCAATCACCAAAGAGGGGGAGATTGTAAGTGCATCTAGTGCCACCCCTAGTTGGTTTTGGAGTATTGATGACAAGACAAACCTAGTTGAGGGACTAATGTTTGTGAGAATTGCAGGATAACACAGGTAGAAGTCCCTCATTGATTCGGTTTTCCTACCAGAGATGACCCCTAAAAATGTATGAAGACATTGAAGTCAAAGTGGTATATGAAGATATTCACATTGAAGACTATGACAAGAGAAGACATCCACATGAAGCCTATGGAGCTCGAAGACTTAGATCTTTCGTAGTTCTTTTCTTCTTTGTTGAGTCATAGGAACCACCGTACTGTTAAGTGGGGTCCAAGAGAACCAGTCAGAATGACTGAAGTGATGCTTAACCAAAACCTATGTCTTCGAGTGAAGACTATGAGAGCGAATCTTGTCCAAAGTCGGACAAGTCAGCTTTGCTTGTAGCCCAAGTAAAGTTGCCGTGTGAGTTTGAAATCTGACCGTTGGAACACGTGTCAGTTCCTTAGTGACCCAGGGTCATTTCGGACAAATCAGGTCGGGTTGCCAAGTGGCTATAAATAGCCCACCCCCTACAACCATAAACGGTTGGCTGCTCAGATTAGAGTACGGCTTTTGTCGTTTGAGAGCAACCCACCTCGAACCCTTTGAGAGAAGAATTCCTCGAGGATAAAGCCCTAACCACCCAGAGCCAAAACAAAGAGAATTAAGCATCACTTAAGTCTTCTTGTCTGTGTGATCTGAAGACTTATTACAATTGAGGACTGTGAATCCTCCAGCCGGTTAGGCGTCGCGTTCTGAGCGTCCAAGAGACATTGTGGATCACCGGTGAACGAAGTCTGTGAAGGTTTGGGAGTCTACCTTGAAGACTTACCAGAGTGATTGGGCGAGGTCTGTGTGACCTTAGCTCATGGGGAATACGGTGAGGACTGGGTGTCCTGAGCTGCGTGTTCAGGACTGGGTGTCCGGGACTGTGTGTCCTCAGGTTTAAATACCTAGCCGCCCTAACCAGACGTACAGTTGTCACAGCAACTAGAACTGGTACAACAAATCATTGTCTTCAACGAGTCACTGGTTTCATCATTCCCTTTAGTTATTGTTGGTCCTTGTGAAGTCATTGTATGATTGCACTATCTTTTGTCTTCACTGAGTGACTGCGTGTTTTGTTTGGCTTCTTAATATCTTCTACCTGATCCTTACTACCTAGCTGCTATTAGTCGTTGTGCTTTCACTTCATTGAATACATGACTATGGTTTACCTAGTGTAGTCGACCTTCCGCTGCATGGTAATAGGTTTATTTCTATCGTTTGTCTTCGAAACTTCCATGTTTTGAAGACTTTCATAAAAATCGCCTATTCACCCCCCCTCTAGTTGATATAACGCACTTTCAGCTGCCAACCCAACCAGCTGGGCAGGCGCCTGCGTGGCGGCATGCAGATCTTTGTGAAGACCCACCACTGCACCACCTCAGCTGCCTGCCTACCTACATGGCATCACAGGCATCGCTGGCCAGGGCGCGTGTCGACACAAGAAGGAGCGGCGACGGAAGAGAAGGATTTCTCCCCCATCCCCGATAAAGCAAGGACACCTAAGCAGACGCATTAAATGCGCCTTGTCATGTAATGCGAGGGATAACCTCGCATCACTGTACCCTTTCCACCTCCTGTGTGCCACTGTGGCGACCCCTTTTTTTATAAAAGGAGGCCCGAGGCGACCAGGAGAAGGATTCGGCTTTTTGGAGCTCCTAACGCCCAGAGCTAGCTCAAGAACAGGAATATACATCCACCAAAGCAGGAGTAGGGTCTTACGCATCCTCGCGGCCCGAACCTGGATAAACAAACTATGTACTATCTGTTTGATCCGCTCTTCTCATGACCCCGTGCCCCGCTAACCGTAGTAGGGATTCTTGTGATCCCATAGGTGTCGTTCCCACTGACATCTCGATTATGTGTGGTGGGGCTAGTTTGTGGGCCAGTACAACCATGGTTCTATCTGCATCAATGGGTAGCACTGTCTTTTGTGAAGAACGGGGTTTTGCTCCCTTAGATACTGCCATCACCCCCTCCAATTCAAATGGCTGATAAACAAGAAAAGAAATTGAACGTACAGACATTGTATGATAGACAGATGTGGTAATTCACATGTATGTTGTCTAACCAAACAGGACAGCATGCCACAATTTCACATATACGATGCCTAACTAAATAGGATAGCATGACATAGTTTTAGATATACGATGGATAACTTAACATGATATAATGGCATAATTCAACATATGATGAGTACCTAAACAGGATGACATGACAAAACTATATGATGTCTTTCTAAAATAGGCTGGGATGAAATAATTCACATACATGTTGTCTAAGTATACATGATGGCATGATATAATTGACATAATTGATTCATATACTAAGCAACTGGCACTCGCATGTATGATCTCTAAACTAAGCAGATAGAATTCAATGGTGTGCATATGATGTCTAAACTAAGCAATGCAAGACACCATATGCATCATATGAGAAATATAAACATTGCAACTTAGAGCATACACCTCAGGTGGGATATAGGACTGGTCATTTGGCTCTGAATCCTCCTCTGAGGAGATCCCTGTAACCATCGAGATATATGCTTCAACAGGTACCATTGCCTGCTCTGAAGACCTTGTTTTCACGCCAGATTTTTCCATAACCGGCTCAAATGGCTGATACACATGAAGATTGTTGACAAATGGAATACGTAATGAAAAAAAAGATGGCATGAGATAATTCACATATATGATGTCTGGCTCCATGGCGGTGCATAATTCACATATATGATAACTGGCTGAAAAACATGGCATTGCATAATTCACATATCTGATATAGAAAGCAAACATGAGGCATTCACACAAAGCATGTCTAATCTAAGCAGATGGCATGGCAATGCAAGATATGCAAGATATGAGCAATATAACCCAGCCAAGTTAGAGCATGCACCTCGGGGGGGGGGATACGACTGGTCATCTCTCTCTGAATCCTCCTATGAGGAGCTATCTGTAACCAGCAAGAAATCTGCATCGACAGGTAGCACTGACTGCTCAGAAGACCTTGTTTTCACTCCAGATTTTCCCATGACCGACTCAAATGGCTGATGCACAGGAAGAGTAGATGAATGTATAAACATTGTTGACAAATGGAATACATTATGGAAAAAATATGGCACGATACAATTCACATATACGATGACTGGCTAAATAGGATGGCATTGCATGATTCACGTATATGATGCCTGGCTAAAGAAGATGGCATTGCATAATTCACATATACTCCCTCCGTTCCTAAATATTTGTCTTTTTAGAGATTTCAAATGGACTACCACATACGGATGTATAAAGACATATTTTAGAGTGTAGATTCACTCATTTTGTTCCGTATGTAGTCACTTGTTGAAATCTCTAAAAAGACAAATATTTAGGAATGGTGGGAGTATGATATAGAAACCAAACAGGTGGCATTCACACAAAGCAAATCTAAACTAAGCTGATGACATACAAGATGTATAATGTAAGCAATGCAAGGCGCCATATGCATGATATGACCAACATCAGCATGCCAGGTTAGAGCAAACACCTCAGGTGGTAAACAGGCGTGGTCGGCTCCTTCTGAATCTCCATCTGAACAGTTGTCTTCCTCTGGAATACAATCTGGAAATGCAGGAGGGGGGGGGCACTTCGCCCACCATGGAGCGGCGTCTGCATGACATTATATTCGCACGCAACGGTCTTCTCTTTTTCTCTACATGTTCAGTACGATTGTGTACAATATCTGACATGCATAATAAAAAAAATAGTTAGATTTTGTAAGGCCTAAGGGGTGCATGCAAAAATCAAGACTGATGGTAGCAAACAAGTGGATGGATCCAAAACTAATGATACCAGGTAGATTATAGCTTAAGTTTAAAAAGATAGACAACGGATCATCTATTGTTTGTTGCCCACCCAACATGAACCACATAGAAGACCCCACATGAACCAGATAGTAGACATATACTATTCGTTGCTGGCTCGATATGAGACCCATGGGAAATTCAAAACTCAAGATTGAACGATAAAGTAGCAGGTAATAATAACCGATGTATAACGTAAGCAAACATGAAAGACTGCGACCTCTCTTCCGGAACTGTGTAGTCCTCAGGTTCATCTGCTCAGTCAGTGATGGTAATGCGGTTGGCGTAGCTGCCGGCAACAGGGAAGATGATCTGAGGCGGCAAAAGAAAGTCTGCAGGGGGGATCTCTGCTGCAGTGGACACTTCTGTCGATGGTGCACCTCAGGTGGGGTGGATGACGGCACGGCAGGAGCAGGACATAACACACAGAGTTTTCTTTGACGCCTATCTGAAAATGAAGTAAATCTGTAAGGGCTCCATAGAATTGGAGGATTCTATAAATGCAGGGACAGGAAAACACAAGAATAGGATAGGAATGCACGTGCAAAACAGAGCATTTGGAAACATAGGATTTCAGTCAACCTGTGTGTTTGGCTCACATGAATTGGAAGAACAGAGGAATGGAGAAACAAAGTGATGCGACGAGTGTACAACCTCTTTGGCATAGCCTTGTGGACCTCAACATCATTGGGTTGGACGTGGAGGATGGTGATGATGCTGGTGTGACTGTCGGAGGCGGGGAAGAAGATCCGAGGCCTCTGGAAACGGCACCGAGGGTACTGCTCCACAGTGATGGACGGTTCCGTCGTTGGAGTAGCTCCGCTAAGGTGTACGGCGACGAGGCTGAAGCATGACAAGACAGACAACGTTAATCTGAAGTGGGACCCTAATATCATCTGCAATAGATGATGTAAAATACATCACCAAAAAGTGCTAGATGTAAAACGCATCACCGCTCCACGGCCGCTCCGACAGATGCTGTAAGTACTGTTCACTCTGAACTTAACTGAAGAAAATGAACTTCACAGTCGAAACTGAATTTTACTGTCGAAACTGATTGAACTAGTAACAGAGCATTGCCATAGATGTTTAGGGCATTCGAGCACTAGTAGCAGAGAAGCAGTGATCTAAATTAGCAGACGCTCGAGCAGGGAACACACTAGCAGAGAGCAAGTCGTGCAGTAGCACCACGAGCGAGTGCTAAAGCAGCAACTCCTGTAGCTGCCGGAGGTCGTGCAGTAGCAGCGCAAACGAGAGCAAGAGCAGATCAGCAGAACAACCGAAAGCAGGAGCAGTGTAGCAGCGCGACCGACAGCAAGAACAGAGCCGCAACGCGAGCGAGAGCCGGAGCAGGTGCAACTAGTGCCGTTGTGGAAGTCGCCGCTGAGGAAGCAACGACATGGGGGAGAGACGCCGTGGATGATGTGGCCGGCGACGGCGCCGTCGATGGAGACACGCCATGTCTGCTCGGTATCGAGCACCGGCAGCCCTGTGAGATCAAATAAAAGATAAAATGCAGCGGTGAGTGCAGAACCTCCTTGGTTGCACCGAGTTGGCCTTGGCTTCATCGGAGGAATTGGTGAGGGTGCTGCGGTTCCGGTGGGGCAGGTCAAGACGGCGCTGTGGGGATTGAGGTGGCGCGATAGACGAGGCGAACATCAGGGTAGCTCCTTGGAGGTGGAGGACGGGGCGGCTGATCTGACGGGACGACGAGATCGACAACGGATCCTCATCTGGTGCGGTGGATGAGGGACGGCGAGCTATTGCGATGGATGACGTAGTCGGGGAAGAGTCTCCGGCTGGGCGGGTTTTGGCGGCCTCGGTGTACGAATGGGGGGGGGCGAAGGGGGAGGGGGGAGCCAAGCTTAGGGACACGCTTGTCCGAAATGTAGGGTAAGTTACCAGCGTACCCCCACCGGTTTTGACACCGCGACGTGGAGCTTCATTTCCGGCTGAGGGGTAGAAGGGGGATTTCGCGTGTCTAGGCTGCAGGAGTGATTTTGGATGAGGAGGGAGTTCTCGCGGGCGTCCAAATTTCGAGATAACAAGGCGCGTCGTGGGTTGAAGAAGCGGGAGTTTCAAAGAAGGTGAGACAAAAGATACTTGAGCTTGAAAATTTCGGGATAACAAGGTGCGGATTCCTTGTTCGGCAGAACAAACTTAACGTGTAAAAAAACAATTCATACAAGACACAAGAGAGTCATGTCCCCTTTTACTATATTACTATACATGCCATTGGAAAAACTACAAGAAAAATGTACAAAAAATCGGGAGAACAAGATTACCCTACACAGTACCAAATCGATTTGCACTTCCCTCAACAACAACAAAAAACAAATCAATTCCCACCAAAGAAAGAGTAAGGTCCCTTTTATATGATTACAGATGCCATGATCTCGAATTTCAATTTTTGAATCCACGTTATGTTGAATTCGAATATATTGTTAGGTGACCTTGCAGTTTATAATTGATGTAGTCGTACATTTTGATCTTCCATCATATATGAACATTTTACTCCACCATGTGAACATATATATTGTCGTCTACCATATGGACTAAATTTGAATCAATTTTCCTTATTTGAATACGATTGTTGTCAAGTTATACAATAATTTAAATATTATCTTGATAAAAAAACATACATATAGCAGTAATCATATTTCACTATGAACTACATGTACCATACGCTCTCCAATTCAAATATTTGTATCCATTTTATGTTGAATTCAAATCATAGTACATTATTGGTCTAGGTAGCGAGATGTTTGGGATAATCTAAACCCTGTTTTCATATGTATAATTTTTGGCTGAATTGGGACACGTTTTCGTATAAGCCTCTTGCAAAACCGGAGATTCTCTCAACAAGCCTCGTGGTTCCGAGAGGGAGCGTGTCACCATTGTGTGCGAAACGATATACACTGCCTCCCCCTGATTTTATTTACAGAGGCAACATATAACTATATGAGTGCCCTGTTAAATTTTGGAATTATTTCGGGTTCACTTGGCCTTTTTATACATTAATTGAGTTTCTGGACTTTTAATGTGCATAATCTAAATATGAATTGCATGGACATGCTCCGGTGCACCAAAGTGGGTTGAAAAATCACATGTGTGTCCTTGGTTGAATTTCTAGGTCCCATGGAAGAAATGAGAATGAAATTCAAACATCTGGGTGTCATGACTCGGCTGAGAACATCGAGAAACTTTGATTTTAAATTCATGTAAATCCAAAACTCGCCTGGAAATCATGAAACTTGGCATGGTGTCATGTCATGGCACTAACATGTTCTGGTAAAAAATTGGGCCGATTTGGAAGCTCGTGGTTCTAAGAGGGAACATGCCACCTTTGAGTGTGAAACGATATATGTTGCCCCCCTTGAGTTTCTTAACAAAGGCAACATAGAACTACATTAGTGCCCTGTTAAATTTTGGAATTATTCCGGGTTCGTTTGTCGTTCTTTATACATTAATTGAGTTTCTGGTCATTTAATGTGCATAAGTTAAATTTGAACTACAAGCACATGCTCTCGTGCACCAAAGTTGGTTGGAAAATCACATTTGTGTCCTCGGGTGAATTTCTAGGTCCCATGCAAGAAATGAGAATAAAATTAAAACATCTGGGCATCGTGGCTCGGCCGAGAACACTGAGAAACTTGGTTTGAAAATTCTTGTAAATCCAAAACACGTCTGAAAATCATGAAACTTGGCATGGATGTCATGTCATGGTACTACCATGTTGTGGTAAAAAAATTGGCCGAATAGGAACAAATTTTGGTATAAGCTTCTTGCAAACCCAAGCTTCTCTCAAGAAGGCTCGTGGTTCTGAGAGGGAACGTGCCACCTTTGAGTGCGAAACGATATACGTTGTCCCCCTTGAGTTTATTTACAAAGGCAACATAGAACTACATGAGTGCCCTGTTAAATTTTGGAATTATTACGGCTTCGTTTGGCCTTATTTACACATTAATTGAGTTTTTGGTCATTTAATGTGCATAATTCAAATTTTAACTACAAGCACATGCTCCCGTGCACCAAAGTTGGTTGAAAAATCACATTTGTGTCCTCGGGTGAATTTCTAGGTCCCATGCAAAAAATGAGAATAAAATTCAAACATCCGGGCATCGTGGCTCGGTCGAGAACATTGAGAAACTTGGTTTTAAAATCATGAAACTTGGCATGGTGTCATGTCATGGTAGTACCATGCCGTGCTAAAAGAAATTGGCCGAATAGGAACAAATTTTGGTATAAGCTTCTTGCAAATTGGAGCTTCTCTCAAGAAGGCTCATGGTTGTGGGAGGGAACGTGTCACCTTTGTGTGCATAATTCAAATTTGAAATACAAGCACATGTTCCAGTGCACCAAAGTTGGTTGAAAAATCACATGTGTGTCCTCGGGTAAATTTCTAGGTTACATGCAAGAAATGGGAATGAAATTCAAAATTCTAGGCGTCGTGGCTGGGTTGGAAACATTGAGAAACTTAGTTTTTTAATTCCTGTAAATCCAAAACACGCATGAAAATAATGAAACTTGGCTTGGTGCCATGACATGGCACCAACATGCTGTGGTAAATTTGCAGTCCGATTTGCGAAGGCGCACACATTAACAATCAACAAAGTCATTTTGGAACAAGTGCTCTCACGTTACAATCAGAAACACAAGTATTGTTGAAACCGTGGGTGTT
This sequence comes from Triticum urartu, assembly GCF_003073215.2. Taxonomy (NCBI): domain Eukaryota; kingdom Viridiplantae; phylum Streptophyta; class Magnoliopsida; order Poales; family Poaceae; genus Triticum; species Triticum urartu. Next base: position 592,845,402 of record NC_053025.1, read on the forward strand.
CTACTTACTAGTACCATTTACGTGCCGCCACGCGTCCCCATTTTTTATTAGCTAGGAGGCACCGTGCAGGGTAGCTATTTGAGTACGAGAGGCGTGCGATCAGACCCCTGCACGTGCTTATCGGGAGGAGAGCCCTTTGACCTCCATCTGCCGTCCACCTCTCTCCCAAGGTCTCCATTAATGGCGCCCGAGCCTCTGTTTAATGGCGTGGCTATGTCTCACTCGACTGAGATTTAAGAGAGAAAAAAGAAAATCTGAAAGCACGGATCTTAATGTAAGATCCGACGGACCTATATAGCATCTACTGTGACTTATATCAAGACTGATGAATATATAAGGACGATTAATTTTTTTGATCAAAGAAGGGCTTGTCCCTTCCGATTTTCATTACTGAAAGCCACCACAATTCACAAGAAGTTCAGCACAACTCCAGCCTAACACGAAGGACTAAAAGCTACCAGATTGAAATCACAACATCCCAAGAGGCCAACAAAGGCCAAACATCCGTGCTAGAACCCAACATTTCACAACCGACGACACAATCCACATCCTAAACTGATTATTACATCAAAAGAAACCAGGAAACTGAAGGAAGCCCAGCAGCAACTAAAAGAACAGCAACGCCAGGGTCGCCACAGCAAGAGTTTTCTTCATTCCAGCCACGCAACATTGATCTTCCATAGAAAGATAAGGACGATTAATTTTCTTACATAATTATAAAGATAATTAAAAAAGCCACATGCGGCTACGCCTGAAATACACAAGGGCAAAAGAAGAAGGAAGACAAGGATCTGGCTCACTGATCTCTACTTTCTTGATGCCTTGCTGCAGGCCGCGGGAACTAGTCTCCGCGGCGAGCGGCGATGAGCTCTTTCGTGTCCTCAAGACGCTGCTTGAGAACATCCACGGATTCCTCCACCAGCCTTTGGCGCTCGTTGCGGAGCATGTCATTCTCGTCCATAAGTTTCTTGACGATGACGCCGGTCCTCTTCAACAAGGCACTGGTCTCCTCCTGCTGGTCTGCACTTCGGACGATCTTCTCCCTCAGCAGGTCGCTCTCGGCCCGGAGCCTCTCATTGCCCTCCCTTAGTACGCTGATATCCTGTTCAAACGAGGCTTTCATGTCGTCCTGCAACCTCGCCCAGTCGGAGATCTGCTCCATCTGGCTATGGACGATCACATGCATGCGCCTGTAACAGTCATCGCCTGCCCGTGAGAAATTTTCCCAGGCCGCGGCGGCGCGGTGGGACATCTCTGCTGCATTCGTGGCGCAACGGGACTTCTCTGCTGCTTCCGCGGCGCGGTCGGAACAGTCTGCTGCATCGACGGTGCGGCGGGACCTCCGTGCTGTTTCAGCGGCGCGGCGGGACCTCTGTGCTGCTACTTCCGCGCGGCGGGACATGTCGGCTGCTCTCGCAGCGAGGCGGGACATCTCTCGTGCTTCCGCTTCCATGCTCGCCTCTCCCTAGTGGCAATCTCTCGACCCAGAACTCACGTTGGCCATGGCAGACGCAAGGGAAGGATGCTGAATGGCTTGTTTGTTTTTGTGGATGAGGAGTTGAGGAGGAATGTGCAGTCATCTTGGCATACTAGTTCGTATTTATAACCGAGTACTAATACGCTCCTAAGTGGGAAACCGTTTAGGTTGTGATCGGTGTGAATAGGTTTGCAATTCAATATAGCATGGAGTAATTTGGAATGTGACGAGACGCAAGCTCAAAATTTATTGACGGTTCAAGTTTCGAAGTGCGGCACTATTCCCGGATGGAGTACTTCTTTTTCTACTCTCTCCTTTCCGGTTTTATAGGGCTTATCTCAAAATTTTAGTTTTTCCATTTTATAAGGCTCAATTTGGTTGTTCCCCAACACATGTTCAGATTCCAAGGTGCATTAAATCATTGCATGCAAGTATTAAGAGAAAATTGACCAATGCATGTACTTTATGCATGCATGCATTGCAATTAATGCATTGATAAACATAATTTTTTATTGCCACCAAAACCCACCATTTCTTAAGCTAAACTAGACCAAGGTAATCCCTATATTAGCATATTACTAAGATAAACAGAAGGCACTGTAGAAACATTTAGGACGTGAGCTTGTCAATCTGAATGTGGAGGACACAAGCTTAACCCCGGCCAGCAGCTTGGGCGGAACAGTCAAGAAGGTCAGCTCCTACACGTCGACGTCGCCGGGATCCTTGCTGCTTGTCACCTCCATTTCCACCTTGACGGCGTCAGTCGTGCCTTTGGGCTCCCCCAGCAGGCCGTTCGCCCACAGCTTGGCCACGTAGTGCGGCAGTGGGGATGACCCCACTCTGATGTAGACGACCAACATGACGATAGGCGCGCCGATGTCGAGCACGCCGCTGACCAAGGAAAACGCGCGGCGGTCCTCCTCCGCGAACAGCAAGAGCCGTGGCTCCGACAGTGGCACTTGCAGCTGGAGCACCTTGCCGTACTGGATCCTGTGCACGGGCATGGGATGCGCGGTGCTGATGTGGTGGTAGAGCGCCGGTGACGGGCCTTCGTAGCCGCAGACGGGCACGGGGCATTTGCAGGGCGCGAGCGGACACACGCTCTGGTGATCGGCAAGCTTGTGGTAAGAGACGTAGAGCCCACAGCCTTCGTGCAGGCACTCCACCCTCACCGACGAAAGGACGGAGTCCACCGCCATGTTCCGCACATCGAAGCCACCGACGTGCTCGCACTTCTGGCACTGCCGTTGGTTCCCGGGGCGCTCGACGCGGCAGTCCGTGCAGGCCAGGTGCCCTCCCTTGCACTGTAGAAATCAATCGAACAACACATCAATCAAGAAACTTGCACCTTGCTCAATCAGCCGAACGAACGAGGTGTATTCGAACCTCATACACTGGAGGCGTAAAGGGGTGGAGGCACAAGGGGCAGTGGAGCACGGTGAGGTCCATCGAGACCTTAGAGAGCTCCATCATCGGGTCCTGTTCGGTCTGCATGATCTCGCCCTCCTCGTGCACAACCATCTCTCGACTTGGGCCGGGGTATTACAAAGCTTTATCGTCACATATTTTATACTACTTCAAGGTGCATTAAATCAACACATGCAAGTATCAAAAGGAGAGTCACGACATGCATGCATGTGTTGCAATTAATGCATCGGTAAACGCAAATTATTGAAATATATCGAGTGCAGTGCTTTGATGTGTCACATCAACTCGTACATCAACGAGAAGTTTGATTATCCTCTCCCTCGCCGACTTAACTGCACCTGCCTTTGGCTGTATGACAGGTTGGCCACACACCTGCCGGGCCCACCTGTCATACACGCCGTCAAATTGCACAACCCCACTCGCTCACCCTCCTCGCCTCTCTGTCAAACCGCCTACCTGAGAACAGCCGCGCGTACTGCCCGGGAAAAGCCCCGCCCTCAACTTTTAACTACGCAAAAATAGTTTGAGCTTGTTCGTTCTATATAAATACATTAAGTACTGTATGTTTATTCACCCGTGGGGTTGTTCAATGAATGGAGGGGCGGGGAGCACAAGTGAACAATACTGTAGTACTACTAGTACTAGTAAGTAGGAGTCGTACAGTAGTCACCTTAAATAGAGAGTTTCTTTTCTTTAATGCCACGTACACAAATTGAAGCGCTTGTTGTGGAGAGAAAAAAGATAACCACTCCACTATATATGGACGCAGGGGCCTGAGCGCTTGCTTTACTAGGGTTGCTCTCTTCATTCTCTCATCCTCTCTAGATATAAACAAGACAGCGGTAGCGACATTTTCTCTCTGCTCACCGCTGGTCACAGATCCTGCCGGATCCCTATGGCCAGTGTGTGTAGAGGACTAAAAGGTGCATCGTTCACGCTGTCATCGTCGCCGAGGGAGGAAACCCACAGCTGCCGGAGGGGCCCGATCCTCTGCCCGTGCCATTCTCTCCGACACAGCGCCGGCTCGGGAGGTCCTCCGACCCTTCCTCCTCCCTGCCGTATTGTCGGCAGATCCGACCTGCCGCCGCCGACATCCCGGCGACCCTCAGGTATAAGTTCTTCGAAAGCGGCCTTGCTCTACTGCCCCAGCTCCCCACGTGTCTGCATGTGCATCTTTTTCTACTCCCATCAGCTCTTCCAAAGCCACCTAAATTTTTAGTATTATTAGAGGTAAAGCTACTTCATGCATTCGAATCTAGGGCTTTGTTCAAACAACGAAGAAAGGGGGAAAGTTGTAGCATGAATCTAGGACTTGATTCAAAGAGGAAATAATATGGTGAAAGTAGTAGAGACCGGATACCCAACTGGTCTCTTGGTTGAAAATGGAAATAATGGGAAAATGCAGTACAAACTGGATAAGGAACAGATCTATTATTGGTTGAAAAAAGGATAGAAAGTAGCGGCTGGTGGACAAGTCAACAGAGTATGTCTAGGATTAGATTTGCTGCCATCACATAGTAAAAGGTCTCCAGGATTAGATTTGCTGCCCTCACATAGTAAAAGGTCTCAGGATTAGATGTGCTGCCCTCACATAGTAAAAGGTCTCAGGATTAGATTTGCTGCCCTCACATTGTAAAAGGTCTCCAGGATTAGATTTGCTGCCCTCACATAGTAAAAGGTCTCCAGGATTAGATTTGCTGCCCTCACATAGTACAAGGCCTCCAGGATTAGGTTTGCTGCCCTCACATAGCATGAACAAACTCGGCATCACCACTTTATGCCTCCTTGTAGGTACATTGTGCTGATGCGTCCACTGTCGCATGTCCTTATACCAACCTTTTGCTATTGTTAATGTAAGGGCGCATGTAAAATGAAGCGATCACACTGTTACCTTAAGGACATGTCTAACCAGTGTTCTTGTTAATCTAATGCCTCCAGTGATAAGATGCAATTAAACTGTGTTACAAATGGCACTCCTGCTGTTTCCCCCAGTATGATAAGTAAGTTGCTCCTCTACGCTGCTGAGTGTCCTGGTGTCCCCACAGTCACATGCCCTTAAACCAACTCTTTAGCTGCTGTTGATTTACTGTGTCTGGTAAACAAGCAATGCCACCATTAAAGTAATCCCATATTTGAGGAATCTCATTGTTGATCGTAATGCTTCTGGTAACATGAAGAATTGCTGACATTTTAAAATTTCTACTGTCCTTGCGTGATTGCCATGAACATAATTAAGATGCTTCTTTTCATTTTGTATATGTTTCGTATATTTTTATTGACCAGCAACTGTTTACTTTCTATCTTTTTGTGCAGATAGGGATATCCATTTCACGTTGTTGCTATTGTGACCTTTTGGTGAACTGCACAAAACACTTTTTTTGGAATGAGTGTCTTGTGCAGTTCAACTAAAATGTCACGTGGGCAACATCTCACAATTTTGGTGGAACTGCACAAAATGGTGATTGGAGTTTCCAAAATCTCCGTCTAGTTCTACTGGTAATCTCGTGCAACATTTTATTAGCGTTTGCAAGATGAGCCGTCACCGTCACCATAATGGCACTTTATTTTAGTGGAACTGCACAAAAGGATAACAAAATTATAGTTGCACCTTACATGAGCCGAACAACCAACCTTAATGTTCCTCAATTTTAGTGCAACTACTAAAGAAGAACCTGCCAGCTCACGAGAGCAAGTACTTCTTGCTAGCTGAATGATGCAATCTTTGCTTCATTTCAGGTGACCTGCAGAAAAAGGCGCATGAATTGAATCATGAAACTCAAGGCAGGCTTCATCCGAGTGGAGGTGCAAGTTGAGTAAAGGAGGCCACTATTAAAGTGAAATCATGCTCTCCTGGTTTGTGCTATGCAAATAGGAATACTCAACTACAGATGTTGTGACGGTTAAGAGCATTCGCCAAGTTCTTCGATTGTATGACATGGCTAGCCAAGATGGATTTAATCCCAGTATTCACTTTATCAAATGGCTCTAATGGGTTGGTTTTGAATCTTGCAAGCTGGGAATCAGTGAGATGTGTAGGCATCTTTGTTGTACTTATTATTTGAATCTTATTTGCTGGTTCTGAATCTTGCAAGCTGGGAATCAATGAGATGTGTAGGCATCTTTGTTGTACTTATTATTTGGATCTTATTTGTTGGTTCTGAATCTTGCAAGCTGGGAAACACGACATGATGATGCAGAGGATAACAACCATAACAAACAGTTCAAACTTGGTAGTATTATCTTTGTGAAAGTGCGACAAATGTGCTGATCGTGTGCGTCCTGAGAATAATAATTCTAATTGTTGTGCATGTTGATCCTGTGGCACTGATAGAATGAGCGAATGCATTGCTTGTTTTAAGTATAAATTTCTATTAGAGCTAATTAAATTTAAGTAAAGTGACCACTAACTCCTGTTATTACAGTACCAATACAGACCCGCTCGTGAACCGACGTGTGGCCGAGGGTGCATTTTCTGCCGGGCGTGCAGCAGACGAGGGAGGGGTAGTAAATGTTGTCGCCTATACACACTCAGCTTACTGTTGAATCCAGTTCCCCAGGAGCTGAAAAATGAACTGCTGCCACCGCCTACACAATCGTTCACACGAAGAGACTCCAATGGCGATCCGATGGGTGAGCCTGCTGGATATGGACTTCAGCAAGGAGTTCCCCTTTGAGTTCATCGTTCAGTCCTATGGCTACACCAAGTTGAATGTGATGTACACCAATGATACGGACTCGGTGAAGCTCTGCCTCGCCTCAGTCCTATGGCTGCACCAGGCTCTGGAGCATTCGACCGTTTCATCGGCAGCGCCGACTGCACCTTCGCTACGGTGGAGAGAAGGAAGAATGCCACGATTCGGCCATCTGGTGCAGCAAGCTTGTTGACATCCAGAAGCAATACAAGATCATCAGCAACGGGCAGGAGAAGGACTCCGTGGTTGACCTCGCTGAGACCATCATCGACCCCTGATACGCCAATATGAAAGAAGACGACCTGAACACATGGGAGGTACCTCTGAATCCAGCCTACATAACCTACACGGCCAAGGACGCATACGCATGCTACGACATGTACAGGCAGATCTTGGACATGAGGGCGTGTCTGCTTCCCGTAACCGACGAGTACACGGACAGCCGTAGTGTCATGATCAAGCGTGCCAGGAAGGTCTAGATGTTGTACTTTATCTGTTTATAAGCACCTTTATCATCTTAGTGTTTCATGCATTTGCCTATGTGTCGTAATTATCTGTTTTGTCTAAAATATTTCTTTTAAGAACCCATTAACCTGATTGCTTTTTTTAGTGGCTATTTGCTTATGTATGTAAACTAGTTCACTTGTCCGTAAAAAAGAACTAGTTCACTCGGCTGCCGTGCTTTGAATCTCCTTCCTCCCAACATATTCCCCTCCTCAGGTGGACCCAGCAGGTCTCTGAATTTTCTCCCACTTTCTTTTTCGTTGTAAACTGAGTTTTCTCCCAGTACTTTCCCCTAGAACCAACTCAACTGTCCCACGTCTAGCCTAAAAAATAATAATACCACGCGTACTATTAACTCATCAAATTAAAATGATATTTTATTTCGTAAGTTGAAAGTTCTTACAAAATAATAATAATTGTTTATATATAACTTGGCAAGTTAACTCCTAGTGATTGCGTACATAAGCTTGCAAAGATTTTACTGACGTGCAATCATGTGTTTATGTTTTTATAACATTTCTCCGTCTAGCCCAACATGATATTTTCACCCAGCCCAGCAAGTCTGCGGATTTCGAGAAAAATGCAAATGGGATTTAAACGGGCTGCATAGATGCTACATCATTGTTTCACCCAGCCCACCAAATGGACTAAAAAACATTCCCCCCGCTGACAGGTCGGACCCACCAGCTATATCTTCGCACGCAAGGAAGTGCCTCCTTATTACGCACCAAAAAATGAATACCCCCTGCTAGCTGGGACCCACCATAGTGGGTGGCTGACTTGTGGGCCTACTAAGTTGACGAGGACGGAGGGCTTTGTCAACTTAGTCAATATGAACGATTCTAGCTCCAGTGACCCTATGATGTCCATCCAACGGCCATAGTGCTTCTTCAACCTCTGGTATTCTTGCTCCAGCCGCCCAAAGCTGCGTCGGTCGTGCCGCGTGCTCCTGCCTCTCGTGGCCGGCTGTGATGCCGCGGAGGCCTCACCACCCCCTACTACTCCCACTGCTGACCCATGCTATCCCTCTACTCACCCACACCCCCTGTTATTCTGCGGCGACGGTAGCCTCACACCGCAGCCGAACCAGTGAACCCTCGTACTCCTCTCCACGTGGGCATCCAATGCCGCATCTTCCCCGGCTCCGCGTCGTCCCCTTCCTAGGCCTCGCCGTCGTCCACCGCGCTGGTGCTCTTGGCACGGCGTGGTCAATGTGGTCAACGACCGACTTCCATCGGAAGAGTACTGTACGTGGAGAGGCTGACAGCTAGGTCCATGGCCACAGCCAAGTTTTTTTGTGATTTGCCAAGTAAGTTGCTTTGTCAGGCCTGTTGGGCTGCAAATCTTTCAAGACGAGGAGAGCTTCATTCGGCTGGCCGAGAAAATGGCCCATCAGTAATGAGACATGGGATGTACATTTTTAAAACACATCAATTAGTTTAAATATCTTCTTTTTCATTTCAAGATTTTAAATTACATTAATTTTTATGCGTGGAGAATTTGTTGGATTTTATATTGATATACATTTATTTTTAAAATCAGTTTGAATGTGAGTCGAAATTTCGGGATTAAAAACAGTTCGGACCGCACCGAAATATGCAAAATTTCATATAATTTTTTAACCGTGGCCACAATATGGGCTGTAATGCTAACCAAAAGAATATGGGCTCCAAAAAAAACCTTAAGAATTAGCAAATGGGCTGAAAATTATTAGAAATAATGGCAGGTGGGCTATATGTTGTTTTCCACAGATTTGAGGCTTTCCTAAAAAAAGTTGGACGCACAAGCATTAACTGTTGGATGGCCATCCAACGGCCGTCATGCTTCTTCAATCTGTGCTCTTCCTGCTCCAGCCGCTCAAACAGGCGCCGGCGGGACTGCCTGCTCCCTCCTCCCCGCGGCCGGCTCTGCTGCCGCGTAGGCCACACCGCCCCACCGTACTCCCATCGCTAGCCTAGCCATCCCTCTACTCACCCACACCTGCTGTTATTCTCCGGCGACGGCAGACGAACCAGTAAACCCTCATACAATCGTACACCCCTCCGCTTGGGAAACAACTGCCGAGTCTTCCCTGCCTCCGTGTCGTTCCCTTCCTAGGCCTCGCTGTTGTCCACCGCCCTGGTGCTCTCGGCGCGGCCTGGTCAACGTGGTCAACGACCAACATGCATCTGAAGTGGACTGTACGTGGAGAGGCCGATAGCTGGGTCCACGGCCGCACGCAAGGAAATGCCTCCTTATTATGCGCAGAATAATGATTCCTCCACCTGACATCAGGGACCCAACGAAAGAGCCTCTGTATTTCATGAAAAAAACATTACCGCCGCTGACAACTCGGACCCACCAGCTATATCTTCGCATGCAAGGAAGTGCCTCCTTATTACACACAAACAAAAATGAATACTTCCCATGTTAGCTGGGACCCACCTAGGTGGCAGGCTGACTTGTGGGCCTACTAAGTTGACGGGGACGGAGGGCTTTGTCAACTTAGTCAATATGCACGATTCTAGCTCCAGTGACCGTACGATGTCCATCCAACGGCCATAGTGCTTGAACCTCTGGTCTTCTTGCTCCAGCCTCCCAAAGCAGCGCCGGTCGTGCCGCCTGCTCCTGCCTCCCGTGGTCGGCTGTGCTGCCGTGGAGGCTTCACCGCCCCCTACAATTCCCACCGCTGGCCAGGCCTTGCGGCGATGGCAGCCTCACACCGCAGCCGAATGAGTGAACCCTCAAACTCCTCTCCGCGTGGGCATCCACTGTCGCGTCTTCACCGGCTCCGCGTCGTCCCCTTCCTAGGCCTCGCCGTCGTCCACCGCCCTGGTGCTCTCGGCGTGGCGTGGTCAACATGGTCAAGGAACGACTTCCATCGGACGTGGACTGTACGTGGAGAGGCTGACAGCTGGGTCCACGGCGGCAGCAAGGAAGTGCCTCCTTATTACGCGGAAAATAATGATTCCTCCACCTGACAGCAGGGACCCACCGGATGGGCCACTGTATTTTGTGAAAAAAACGTTTCCCCTTGACTGCTGGGACCCACCAGCTACACCTTCGCACGCAAGGAAGTGCGTCTGGAAAAAAAAAACGATTCGCCCCCCTGACTGCTGGGACCCACCAGCTACATCTTCGCAAGCAAGGAAGTGCCTGACAGTTGGGACCTACCTGGTCGAAGCGTACGTAGTGTTGTCATTCTGGTCACGAACATGTACGTACATATATACTGGTCGATGTAGATGTGCGCACGTGTCGTAGTAGAGGCGCACGTAGCATGTACACGTACGTACAGCGGCCAGGGTGCAAGAAAGAAAATATGGCCACATATGTGTACATACGGGCGGGGTCTCGAACGCCTACTCGCGCATACATACGGCCAGGGCTCGTGTACATGGCTGGGTCGGAACGGAGAAACAACATCGTCGTCGTGTTCATGGGGAGGCAACGGAATGCGTCGTGTTCATGGGGAGGCAACGAAATGCGTCGTGTTCATCGGGAGGGCTTGGACGGAAGAGGCGATGGAAACGAGGCCTGGCGTACCGCACAAGGGAGGAAACGGACCTCCTACGTTCGGAACGGGGTCCTATTGATCGGGAGGGGTCTGGCGTACCGCAAAACGGAGGAAACGGACCTCCTACGGTCGAAACTGGGGTCATGTTGATCGGGAGGGGTGTGGCGTACCGCAAAATGGAGGAAACTGACTTGTGTTGGAGCGCTACGGTAGAAACGGGGGTCCTGTTCATCGGGAGGGATGTGGCGTACCGCAAAACGGGACTCCACGGGATACTGTTCATCTCCACCGTCGACCCCCTCCAGCCTCCACAAGCCACTCTTCATCCATCGTCAACCTCTTCCAGCCTCCACCTGCGACTGTTCATCCATGGGCTCCTATTCATCCAGCCTCCACCGCGCGCTACTCCATCGGCCACTGTTCAACCAGCCCTCTCCATGGGCTCCTGTTCAACCACCCCTCCACGGGCTACTGTTCATCCTGCCCTCCACTGTCTACTGTTCATCCAGCCCTCCACGGGGTGGTCCTGTTCATCCAGCCCTCCACGGGGTCCTGTTCATCCAGCCCCAACCGGCTCGATCGATCGGGGTCCTGTTCATCGAGAGGCAACACCACGGGGTCCTGTTCATCCACCCCCACCGGGAACTGTTCATCCAAACCCCCCCGCAACGCTCACTGTTCATCCAGAGGCAGCATCAATTGGCTTCAGTTAGTAGCAGTAGCGAAGGAATCGCTCGATCGGGTTCAGTTAACAGCCATCGATCGATCGCTTGGGTTCAATAACGCGTAGCCTGCAGTGCAATTGCTCGGGTTCAATTAGAGCCCAACGCCTCGCTCGGGTTCAGTTAGAGCCAACGCCTCGCACACACGTGCGTATGTGTACGAGAGAAATGCGCATCGCTCAGCCCCGACCTCCCACCGTAACCGGGAACTCTCTGAAATTTTCCTCTTCCTCGCTTCTACCACGGTTTTTTCCGTCATGGACGACCCAAAGAATGTCATGCAGCTGCGTCTCCGGCCCGCCTGGGACGAAAAGCCCATTTTCTGTCATGGAAGTAGGATCCCACCACATCTATGATGATACCGGGTTTTGTCACAATTATCGTCATAGAAGTGTCATATGTATGACAGAAAAAAATTTCGTTCGGCCCAAAATGTCATGGATGTGTCTTTTTTTGTAGTGCTTTGACATTAATCACAAGACAAGACAAACTTACGAGCATCTTTGAAGAGAGTAGGCCAATAAAAACCGGATTGCAATACCTTATGTGCAGTTCTATCTCCAGCGTGGTGTCCTCCATATGGTTCGGAGTGACACTTGCGTAGGATCTGTCCTTGTTCATGCTTAGGTACACAACGTCTAATAACACCATCTACTCCTTCTTTATAAAGGTGTGGGTCATCCCAGAAGTAATGTCTTAAATCATAAAAGAACTTTTTCTTTTGCTGGTATGTGAAACTAGGTGGTATAAATTTAGTAACAATGTAATTAGCATAATCAGCATACTATGGAGCAATACGAGAAGCCTTAATGACCGCTAATTGTTCATCAGGAAAGCTATCATCAATAGGTAGTGGGTCATCAAGAACATTCTCTAACCTAGACAAGTTGTCTGCAATGGGGTTCTCAGCTCCCTTTCTATCAATAATATGCAAATCAAATTCTTGGAGCAGGAGAACCCATCTAATAAGTCTAGGCTTAGCATCTTTCTTTTCCATACGATATTTAATGGCAGCATGATCAGTGTGAATAGTAAGTTTAGAATCAACAATATAAGGTCTGAACTTATCACAAGCAAATACAACTGCTAAGAATTCTTTTTCAGTAGTACCATAATTTCTCTGGGCAGTATCAAGAGTTTTACTAGCATACTGGATAACATTTAATTTCTTATCAACTCTTTGCCCTAGAACATCACGTACAGCATAATCACTAGCATCACACATAATTTCAGAGGGTAAATTCCAATTAGGTGGCTGAACAATAGGTGTAGTGATCAAAGCTTTCTTAAGTATTTCAAATGCTTCTACACAATCATCATCAAAGGCAAAAGGAATATCTTTTTGCAATAAATTAGTCAGAGGCCTAGAGATCTTAGAAAAGTCCTTAATGAACCTCCTATAAAAACCAGCATCACCAAGGAAACTTCTTATACCTTTTATGTCCTTGGGACATGGCATCTTTTCAATAGCATCACTTTATCAACTTCAATACCTCTTTCAGAAATTTTATGCCCCAAGACAATGCCTTCATTAACCATAAAGTGGCACTTTTCCCAATTCAAGATGAGACTAGTGTCTTCACATCTCTGCAAAACTCGATCAAGGTTGCTCAAGCAATCATCAAAAGAGGATCCATAAACGGAGAAATCATCCATGAATACCTCACAAATCTTTTCACAAAAGTCAGAGAATATAGCCATCATACATCTTTGAAAGGTAGCAGGTGCATTAAATAAACCAAAAGGCATACGTCTATAAGCAAAAGTACCGAAAGGGCAAGTAAAAGTAATTTTTGATTGATCCTCCGCTGACACAGGTATTTGAGAGAAACCAGAATAACCATCTAGAAAGCAGAAATGTGTATGTTTGGATAGTCTTTCTAGCATTTGATCAATAAAAGGTAAAGGGTAATGATCTTTCTTAGTAGCTTTATTTATTTACAGAAATCAATTACCATCCTATAACCTGTAATAATTCTTTGCAGAATCAATTCATCTTTATCATTAGGAACAACAGTAATACCTCCCTTCTTAGGAACGCAATGGATAGGACTTACCCATTCACTATTAGCAACGGGATAAATTATACCTGCCTCTAGGAGCTTTAGTATCTCCTTTCTTACCACTTCTTTCATCTTAGGATTTAACCGTCGTTGAGGATCTCTAACTGGTTTAGCATCTTTCTCCAATTTTATTTTGTGTTGGCATAGAGTGGGACTAATGCTCTTAAGATCATCTAGAGTATATCCAATAGCAGCACGGTGCTTCTTTAGAGTTTTCAATAATCTCTCCTCTTCTTGCTCTGAAAGGTTAGCACTAATAATAACAGGATATATCTTCTTTTCATCAAGATAAGCATATTTAAGTTACCAGGTAAAGGTTTGAGCTCAAACACGGGATCACCCTTGGGTGGAGGGGGATCCCCTAGGATTTCAACAGGTAAATTGTGTTTCAGAATAGGACCCTGTTGAAGGAATACTTCATCTATTTCCCTTCTTTCATTCATAAACATATCATTTTCATGGTCTAGCAAATATTGTTCTAACGGATTAGTAGGAGGTACGGAAATAGAAGCAAGACCAATAATTTCATCCTTACTGGGAAAATCTTTATCACGGGGTTGTCTATGAAACTTAGCAAAATTAAACTCATGAGACATATCCCCTAAGCCAATTGTAACAACATCCTTTTTGCAATCAATCTTAGCATTAACAGTATTCAAGAAGGGTCTGCCAAATATAATGGGACAAAAGTCATCTTGTGGGGAACCAAGAACAAGAAAATCGGCAGGGTATTTAACTTTCCCACACAAGACTTCAACATCTCTAACAATCCCAACTGGTGTAATGGTATCTCTATTGGCAAGCTTAATAGTAACATCAATACCTTCTATTTCAGCGGGTGCAATATCATGCATAATCTCTTTATATAAGGAATGAGGTATTGCACTAGCACTAGCACCCATATCACATAAGCCATGATAACAATGATCACCTATTTTAACAGAAATAACAGGCATGCCTACAACAGGCCTAGCAATATTAGCAGTTTCACCATAGAAGTAAATAACATGCCCATCTATATTATCATCCAAGAGATCTTTAACCATAGCAATACTAGGTTCAACTTTAATTTGCTCAGGGGGTGTATATGTTCTAGTATTACTCTTACGAACAACAGATAAAGCTCTAGGATGATCCTTTATGCTAACAGGAAAAGGTGGTTTCTCAACATAAGTAGTAGGAACAATAGGATCATTATAAGTGATAGTCTTTTCTTCAACTGTAATAGGTGCAACTACTTTTACTTCATCGGGAGGATTATATTTAAACCACTTCTCCTTAGGGAGATCAACGTGAGCAGCAAAAGATTCACAAAAAGAAGCTACTATCTAAGAGGCAAGTCTATATTTAGAGCTAAATCCACGAAAGGCATTGGTATCCATAAAAGATTTAACACAATCAAACTTAGGTGTCATACCTGACTCCTTAACATCGTCGGAACCCCAATCTTCAGAGTTGCATTTAATTCTTTCCAATAAATCCCACTTTAATTCAGTAGTCTTCAACATATAAGAACCAACACAGGAAGTATCGAGCATGGTGCGCTCATTAAGAGGAAGCCGAGCATAAAATTTTTGAATAATCATTTCTCTTGAGAGCTCATGATTGGGGCATGAATATAACATTGACTTAAGCCTCTCCCAAGCTTGAGCGATGCTTTCTCCTTCGTGAGGCCAGAAATTATATATGTAATTATGATCACAATGAACAAGATGCATAGGATAGATCTTCTCATGAAATTCCAACTTCAGTCGTTTATAGTTCCAAGATCCCGTATCATCACATAGCCTATACCATGTTAATGCGGCTCCCTTCAAAGATAAAGGAAAGACCTTCCTCTTAACAACATGATCGGGAATACCTACAAGCTTAAATAATCCACAAACTTCATCCACAAAGATTTGGTGTAAATCGGGATGCAATGTTCCATCTCCTGCGAAAGGATTAGCTAGTAGTTTCTCTATCATACCCGAAGGAATCTCAAAGTAAACATTTTCGGTAGGTTCAGCAGGTTGAGGAGCAACTCTTTGCTCTACTAGTCGGGGCGAAGATGCCCCGAACAAGCCTCTCAAAGGATTAGTTTCCATAGTAACAAGTGACAGAAAATTTCAGCTCATTATATAAATGTTTCCTTACCAAGTTCCACTCACCAAAGGCATTTCACTCCCCGACAACGGTGCCAGAAAAGATTCTTGATGACCCACAAGTATAGGGGATCTACCGTAGTCCTTTCGATAGGTAAGAGTGTCGAACCCAACGAGGAGCAGAAGGAAATGACAAGCGGTTTTCAGTAAGGTATTCTCTGCAAGCACTGAAATTGTAGGTGATAGATAGTTTTGTGATAAGATAATTTGTAACGGGTAACAAGCAATGAAAGTAAATAAAGTGCAGCAAGGTGGCCCAATCCTTTTTGTAGCAAAGGACAAGCCTGGATAATTTCTTATAATGAGAAAAGCGCTCCCAAGGACACATGGGAATTATCGTCAAGCTAGTTTTCATCACGCTCATATGATTGGCGTTCGTTACTTTGATAATTTGATATGTGGGTGGACCGGTGCTTGGGTACTGCCCTTCCTTGGACAAGCATCCCAGTTATGATTAACCCCTATTGCAAGAATCCGCAACTACAAAAGAAGTATTAAGGTAAACCTAACCATAGCATGAAACAAATGGATCCAAATCAGCCCCTTACGAAGCAACGTATAAACTAGGGTTTAAGCTTCTGTCACTCTAGCAACCCATCATCTACTTATTACTTCCCAATGCCTTCCCCTAGGCCCAAATAATGGTGAAGTGCCATGTAGTCGACGTTCACATAACACCACTAGAGGAAAGACAACATACATCTCATCAAAATATCGAACGAATACCAAATTCACATGACTACTTATAGCAAGACTTCTCCCATGTCCTCAGGAACAAACGTAACTACTCTCAAATCATATTCATGTTCATAATCAGAGGGGTATTAATATGCATAAAGGATCTGAACATATGATCTTCCACCGAATAAACCAACTAGCATCAACTAGAAGGAGTAATCAACACTACTAGCAACCCACATGTACCAATCTGAGGTTTTGAGACAAAGATTGGATACAAGAGATGAACTAGGGTTTGAGAGGAGATGGTGCTGGTGAAGATGTTGATGGAGATTGACCCCCTCCCGATGAGAGGATCGACGGTGATGATGATGGTGACGATTTCCCCCTCCCGGAGGGATGTTTCCTCGGCAGAACAGCTCCGCCGGAGCCCTAGATTGGTTTCACCAGGTTCCGCCTCGAGACGGCGGCGCTTCGTCCCGAAAGCTTCCTCCCCATTTTTTCTTGGACTAAAGACTTCATATAGCAGAAGATGGGCACCGGAGGCCTGCGAGGGGGCCCACGAGACAGGGGGGCGCGCCTAGGGGGGTAGGGCGCGCCCCCACCCTCATGGCCAGGGTGTGGGCCCATCTGGTTGATTCTTTTGCCAGTATTTTTTTATTAATTCCAAAACATGCCTCTGTGAAGTTTCAGGACTTTTGGAGTTATGCAGAATAGGTCTCTAATTTTTTCTCCTTTTCCAGCCCAGAATTCCAGCTGCCGGCATTCTCCCTTTTCATGTAAACCTTGTAAAATAAGAGAGAAAAGGCATAAGTATTGTGACATAATGTGTAATAACAGCCCATAATGCAAAAAATATCGATATAAAAGCATGATGCAAAATGGACGTATCAGCGGCGTCTTCCCAGTGTGGAGGCAGTACTCCGACTCCTCCGCCTCGCAGTGCTTGACGTACCGATCTACCTCTTGCTGGCGGACGCGCGCGGCCGATCTTGCCATTTCGTTAGGCGCCCACCGGAGCTCCTCATCGGTGGCACGCTAGAGCTTATCGTCCCACCTACACGCAGCGACGAGGCGCCCAGCGCCTATGACCTTTCTCGCGATGTACCAGTCTTCGTACACCTCCTCGGCACGATGATGCACCCGCCCCCAAAGCTCCGCCACCTCCTTTTTCCAGGCGGCATCACGGGCTTCACAGGCCTCCTGGTACCTGGCTTCCTCCTCCGCCATCTCCTTCTTGACCGGCGGCAGCGACTTCCACTTGCCTGGCTTTCTCAACCGGCGGCGGCGACTTCCACAGACAAAGATTGTACTGGCCCCAAATCCAATCCAAAGTTGGGGCTCCAGCGCAACCTCGTCAAGCGGCACATAGGGGTCCTCGTCGCTGCTAATCGAGTGAGTGCCCTCGGGGGGCGGCGACTCCTCATCGGCGCGTGGGCAGACCGGCGCGCCATGGTAGAGAGAGAGGGCGAGCGAGGGGAGGATGTAGATGAGGATGCAGGCAGGACGACGTGAGCAAGGTAGTATTTATTGGCAGCCTGTGGCACCCCGGCTCAGAGCAACCGGTTTACCCTGCATTGCCATCCCAGAGATCGAGTCTTCTGGCAATACACAAAAACATGGTACAGAAATAACCGCTTTATTGATACTAGCGGGATACAAAGGTCTGATATTACAACGAGGTGCGAGGTCAAGCGGCACACACGGTGCTGCTGGACAGTATGTACATTGTTTAATGAACATGGTTTGGGCCTCGATCACGCGAAACTACGCGGCAGTGGAAGAACGATGAAGTGGAACTCCATAGCACAGGGACACCAACGAGGACACGGCCTAGACACGAGATGCGCTCCGGTATGAATCGACTTGCCTGAAAGCTGGCATAACACGCCAGGTCAGTACATTGAATGTACTTGCAAGCTCACAACAAACATAAGCACAATGAAACACAATATCATGATAATTAATCAAGTTAAATTTAATGCAAGAAATACTACAGATGCAATGCAGCCAAACAATGCACCGAGTCACGCGGACTCGCTTACCAGACGGTTACCTTGTAACCAAACGGTGACCACACTGGGGTCACACCTGAACCAAAAACCCATGAACACCTCAAGTGTTCAAGGTTCACCACAAAACAATGCATCACAACGATCTATTAGTTTGCAAGATTAACTATAACAGTTCATCCATGGTGTGACTTACTCCCGAGTCTTGCCCATAACCGAGGGCGCGGCTATCGATAGATTAAATACACTCTGCAGAGGTAGCGCACTTTACCCACACTACGGAATACCTGGCCTCGCAATCCCGTTCGGGTGGACCAAATATTCCGACGAAACCCTTCCCTTGTCATGCACTCTCCCCGGCCACTCCGACCATCTCCCTCTTAGGGCTAGGTCTTGGGTGGCCCCGTGTCTACCAAAGACACCAACGGCCACCGTCGTGGCAAAACGGTCCCAAATGGGGACAAGGTACCATAAAAACAAATATGAGCACACAAGGTTATGTCTGCCTACCGGGCCAGGGTATGCACGCCCAAAACCTTCCCTCGCGGGAGGCACCGATGAGAGCCACAACAAAGTACCGAATCAAGACCTTCCCATTAGGTAAATGTGGTCGCACTGAATTAAAACCTGATTCAGTGGCACCAAGATGTGATCAACATCATATTCAAGTTGAACTTAATCAGGTTTAACTTGTATAAAAACTATTTATCAAAAACATGATATGAAAAATATTTTTCATGCAACTACTCGTCATGCAAAGCAAACAACTCATGCTCATGGATCAAACATAACCACATAATTACCTTGCAACACTAAAGATCAAAACCTTCTGGTTATAACTCATTTTTATCAGCAAGCAACATTTTTATTAGTTCTTTATTTAAATGGAAATACCACTAGTAAAATTACTACCATTAATTTCCATAGCAATATTCATAGTGCAAAATATTACTCTACTTAGCCAAACAAGTTCATGCATTCAACCAGAAGCTAAATCAAGCATATCAAGCATGGTGAAGTAACTAGAGATTAACCAAAGTTATTTATCAAATTTCAAAGGCAAATAATAACTCATATTCAAGTAGAAAATCATAGATATTGAAATAACACCATCCAAATGCTGGTGCGGCTTGCCTTAGTGTAGTGGTGGATCACACCCCTCTTGGTTTGCTTCAAGATAAGCTTCTCCTTCTGAAAATAATTTAAAACCACAAAAATAAATATTAAAACACATTCTGAATATCACCAGAAATTCTAGACAGCAAGGAAAAATCCACCTTCTGGTGTGCTGCTAGAGCTTTCTGTAAAACAGAAATACGCCTCCACTTGCACCGCTTCGGGCACGAGTGGTGAGACCGACAGGTGGGTCCCGTGCGTCAGGAGAGAGAGAGAGAGAGCGAGATCAGAGGGTGGTGGGGCTTCGCTGGAACTCACGTCGTCAACGAGGGGGTTTGGGGCTAGGCTAGAGGGATAGGATTGAAGCGGGGCTCGTAGTGCACCTACCTGTACCCGTGGCTTGGCGAGAGGTGGCCGGAGCTGGTCACAGTCGAGCTCGCAAGCTTTCATGGCGGACGGGTTTCCCCGGAGAGGAAGAAGATGGCGACTAGAGGCGGCTCCGAGGGCTCCACGGGGTCCAGGCAGCACCAGCAGACCCCCAATTCCCCGCCCAAGCAGCTGCTTGAGCTCGAGAGGCACCGAAGCGCGGCGGCTGGACTGCGGGGATCGACGGAGTCCTCTGGTCGGGGCGAGGGCTAGAGGCCTGCCCGACCGGGCTTCTGCTCGTCTACGTGTTCGTGGAGGTGGTGTGGAGTGGTGCGTGGCTAGCAATGGAGGAGGGGAGCACTATATATAGCCGGAGCAGAGGGGGAAACGTGTCACCGCCGGAGCATTCTGGACACGCGGCGAACATCGGCGAGAGGCTCCAACGGGAGGGGGCAAGGTGCTATGTCGACTCAGGAGCTTGCCCACGCTCGCGGACGCGTATAGGAGGCGGTTGGGGATGAGGACAAGCGCACGCGCGCATTGTGGCGTTTTGGCCGCTACACGCCCGTGCTTGCTGCGGCGGCTCCGGCATCGGCGAGCGCTAGGGAGCAGTCAAGTGTGATGTGTCGAGGCTGGTGGCGCGGGGTGGCAGTTGGAGGCGAGCGCTGGATCGAGCACGCGTGAAACAGAGCGCAAGGCGCCAGCCAGAGCGCGTCGAGACGCATGCCAGGCACCGTGTCCACGTGCGGCCACCAGGCTGGCATGGTCAAAACGATGCCCAGGAGCGGCCAAACCTTGTCTACGCGCTCGACCGTGCAGTGTTTAGTCTAGGGGAGTTTATGGCTCATGCCCAGGTCGACCAGAAGTGACTCCACCTAGCTGACAAGTTTCTTTATAGAAACTTGGTCGCTAAGTTTGACCACCTTCTAGAAGGCCATTAGGGCTGATCTCCTGGGGTTTAGGGTTTCTTAGGAGGGTGCCTAAGCTCAAGAAAGATCAAGGCTAAAAGCTTAAGGAAAAATGTACTTGCTGTACAAAGTGCATTTCTGGTCCAGAAGTGAAAATATTTTATACAGCAAAAATATTGCAAAAAGTGAGGCAATATTTTTACATGGGAAGGTGTTCCAGGTTCTAAGAATATCTAGGAATTATCTCAGATTTTTCTGAGCAAGAAAAATTGTGGTTGCTTTGGAGCACAAGATTTTGAAGTGTGTTTCAGAGAGAGAAATGAATATTTTTCTATTAGGAAAAATGTTCATTGGATTATTTTGGGAATTTGTGGGAGGAATAAGGTAGATAGGTCACTTGGGTGAAAGCCAAGGGTATGCCCAAGTGAAAAGTCCATTTGAAATGATTCAAAACCCAAATCAAATCAGGGCAAAAACCACGGTGAAAACCAAGTCCAGAAAAAGAGAGAAGGAAAGTCCGGCAAAAGAGAGAAGGCAAAATCCAGGCTATCACAAACCTCCCCCACTTAGGATGAATATCGTCCCCGAGATTCGGTTGCTTGGGAAAACCATTCTGGGTATGCAGTCCTTAAAAATTCCTCTCTTTCCCAGGTTGCTTCTTCTTCAGTGTGATGCTCCCACTGAACCTTGTAAAATCTTATCTCTTTGCTGCGAGTGACCCTCTCTGTCTGATCCAATATTCTGATTGACTTTTCCTCATAATTCAAATCCTTAGCCAATTCTATTTCTGCCATATCAGTCTTTTTCTCCGGGGGCGAGATACATCTCCTTAGCTGTGAGATGTGAAACACGTTGTGTACTTCTGACAATTCTGGTGGCAATTCCAATTGGTATGCAACCGTTCTGACTCTGGCCATGACGGGGAATGGACAGATATATCGGGGTGCCAATTTTCCTCGGGTCTGAAACCTCATGACTCCTTTCATAGGGGTGACTCGGAGATATACGTGCTCTCTGGGTTCGAAGATGATCTGACGATGTTTGGCATCATAGTAGCTCTTCTGTCGGGATTTGGCCAGTTGCAGTCTGTCCCGGATTTCCTTGACTTGCTTCTCTGCTTCAAGCATTAAATCAGTCCCGAAAATACGGCTGTCTCCGGTTTGAGACCAATTCAATGGGGTCCAGCATTTCCGGCCATACAGGGCTTCATAGGGTGACATCTTCAAGGTGGACTGGAAACTGTTGTTGTAGGAAAACTCGGCATAAGGTAGACAGTCTTCCCACTTGGTTCCTTGGGCCAATGTACATGCCCCAAGCATATCTTCGAGTATTTGATTTACTCGCTCAGTTTGTCCATCTGTCTGAGGATGATAAGCCGTGCTGTACTTTAGAGCGGTCCCCAAGGCTTGATGTAGTCGGGACCAAAATGGGAGGTGAAGAGAGATCCCCTATCGGAGGTGATAGACTTGGGTACTCCACGTAGACTGACGATTCTTGATACATATAGTTGTGCGAGTTGATTTGCACGGTACGTAGTCCGAATAGGCAAGAAGTGTGCCACCTTGGTTAGGGTGTCCACTATGACCCATATCGCGTCGTTTCCTTGATGAGACCTTGTTAATCCGGTGATGAATCCATGCAAATGTCGTCCCATTTCCATTGGGATACCGGCAGAGGCTGGAGGAGTCCGGCGGGTTTTTGATGTTCCGGCTTCACCTTATTGCATATGTCACAACAGGCCACAAAGTATGCGATATATTTCTTCATTCCATCCCACCAAAATATCTGGCAAAGGTCCTCATACATTTTGGTACCACCGGGAGGAATTGAATATGGTGCTTCATGCGCTTCTGCCAATATTTTCTTCTTCAGACTCTCTTGGTCAGGTACGCAAAGTCTTCCGCGAAACCGTAACGAACCTTGCTGATCCATAGAGAAATCTGGTGCACGCCCTTGGTGCACCTTCTGAACATATATTTGTAACACCTTATCCTTCGCCTGAGCACTGCAGATTTCTTCTTCGAGAGTAGGGTAAACTTCCAATATATTGGTAAGACGGGCATCGGTGATCACCAAGTTTAGCTGCAAGATTTCTTCATAAAGCTCCGGAGGTAAGGAATCCATTAGAGCATTGAGATTGGCTGGTTTACGGCTGGGGGCATCAGCCACCACATTAGCTTTGCCCGGGTGATAATTTATTCCAAGGTCGTAGTCCTTAACCAACTCGAGCCATCTTCGCTGTCGAAGGTTCAAGTCAGGCTGAGTGAATATGTACTTGAGACTTTTATGGTTGGTGAATATCTCGCACTTCTTTCCAATCAGATAATGTCTCCAGATTTTCAAAGCGTGCACCACTGCGGCCAATTCCAGATCATGAGTAGGATAGTTTCCTTCATGTTGCCGCAGTTGGCGAGATGCATAGGCCACCACTTTGCCATCTTGCATGAGTACACAACCCAGTCCTTTTCTGGAGGCGTCGCAGTAAACGTCGAAACTTCGGTAGATGTCTGGAAGAGTTAATACGGGTGCCGATGTTAGCCTGGCTTTTAACTCATTGAAGCTCCATTCACGGTCCTCAGTCCATACGAACTTCTTGTCCTTCTTGAGGAGCTCAATCATTAGCTTGGCGATCTTGGTAAATCCTTCGATAAAACAGCGATAATATCCGGCCATTCCAAGGAAACTCTGGATTTCTGAGACGGTGGTGGGTGCGGACCAATCAATTACATCTTTGACCTTGCTTGGGTCCACCGAGATTCCTATTGCCGAGAGGATATGTCCGAGGAATCCCACTTGCTGGAGCAAAAATTCACATTTGCTTAAATTTGGCATACAGTTGATGATCGCGAAGCCTTTGCAGAACTGCCCGAAGATGCTCCTTATGTTCGTCCTTGCTCTTGGAGTAAATGAGGATGTCGTCAATGAACACCACCACGAATTTGTCCAAGAAATCCATAAACACCTTGTTCATCATATGCATAAAGAATTCATGAGTGTTGGTGAGGTTGAAGGACATAAAGGTGTATTCATAAAGACCGTACCGGGTGGTGAATGCGGTCTTAGGAATGTCTTCCTTCTTTATCTTGAGTTGATGATATCCCGTCCTCAAATCAATCTTTGAGAATACTTTGGCCCCACTGAGTTGATCAAATAGATCATCAATCCTCGGCAGTGGATACTTGTTTTTAATGGTGATGTCATTCAGCTGTCGGTAGTCTACGCACATTCGTAGACTGCAATCCTTTTTGTCCACGAAGATTGTTGGTGATCCCCATGGTGAAGGGCTTGGACGAATGTATCCTTTCTGCAGCATCTCATCCAGTTGTTTCTTCAATTCCATCCATTTCGAGGACGGCATCCGATAATATTTCTTATGTATCGGGGTGGTTCCAGGCACCAGGTCAATAGCAAACTCCAAGTCTCGGTCGGGTGGCATGCCGGGTAATTTCTTAGGAAATACATCTGGATACTCGCTGACCACTGGGATTAATTCACCTCTTCTGCCACAGCTGCGAAAACCATATCCTTTGTGGGGATGCGCTTGCGGGCATAAAAACTTGTGGTGCAACCTTCCATATTTTTCAGGGTAATTTCTCTGGTCGCACAGTTGATGCAGACTTGGTATTGGGTTAACCAATTCATGCCCAGAATGACATCCAATTTGTTGGAATCGATGATTATCAATTATGTTGGAAACTTGACGCCCTTAATATCAATCTCCAAATTTCGGCAGATGAGATTTCTTCTGAGTATGGATCCCGGGGATTGTACCAGCATGTATTTTCCCAAAATCGAGCAAGGAAAATTGTTTTGGGAAGCAAAACCACGCAAAATAAAAGAGTGGGAAGCTCAGAGTCAAATAAAATTACGGCGTGTATGTCGTTAACAGGAAACATACCAATGACGACTTCCGGGTCCTCTTGGGATTCGTCTGCGGAGATGTGATGAACTTGCCCTTGGATTATATCGGGGGCGGAATACGGCTCCATGTAGTTGACTTGCGGCTGATCTGGAGCTACGTGCTTGGTGTTCTTGGGACACTGTCGGGCGTAGTGTCCAGTTTGACCACAGCTGAAGCATGAATTGTTGCGCTGATAATCGTTGCACACTGGGCTGGTCACGGCATTCTTGACTTGTGTAGTAGTCTTGTTGACATTCTGCTGCCAATTGGGTTTGTACTCCACCTGAGTCTGTTGCCAAGTACGAGCCTTTTGCACTCGTTGCATATCCTTCTTTGGCTCGAATTTGCGATTGTGGTCATTAGCAGCTGGCTTGTTGTCGTGCAGGAGCTTGTGTTCCCTTTCGGCGATGAGGGCCTTGTTCACCAGAGTCAGGAAGTCTGGGAAATCAAACATGTTGAGAGTGCACCTGAGATGCTGATTTAGGCCTCCAAGGAATCGATCGATCTTCCTCTTTTCGGTGGCCACATCGTGGAGAGAATAGCGGGCTAGATGGTTGAATTTACCCAGGTACTCGGCGATGGTCATGCTGCCGTGAGTGAGAGCGAGAAATTCGCGCTGCTTGATCTTCATGACTCCGGTGGGAATATGATACTTGCAGAAATGATCCTTGAATTTTGTCCAAGTAATTTCCTCGTCTGCAGGCCATATTGCTTTGGCGTTATCCCACCATATAGCGGCATCTCCTTCAAGATAATGTGTGGCGAAGGGAACCTTGTCTCCTTTATCTGTGCGAACAATTTCCAGTTTTCTCTCAATAGTCCTTAGCCATTCGTTGGCGTCCAAAGGATCAGTAGCATGACTGAAACTGGGAGGCTTGGTTCGCTGAAAATCTGACAGCTTGGAATGATGGCCATTTTGGTTTCCATTCTGTCCAACCATAACTCGTACACTTTTCAGTATTTCCAGCAGATCATTGCTCCTTCTTTCTTCAAACATTCGCAGGGTTTGCTCGGTGGAAGGCGGTTGTGGCGGTGGAGGCGGAGGTAGCTGGTATGGCTCAGGGGAATGTCCTGCCTGTCTTTGCGGAACGACGGACAGGGACATCCTCACCAGCTTGACTGCTGCTGCCTCCATGCAGCATCCTATTTTTCGTTTTCCCAATACATAGCAACCATGATGAGAAAATTCCAAAATGGGGGAAAACCAATGACAAATACCGGAAGAAAATAGCGAATGAAAACCAAGTCGAATAAAAGAGTTCAACATAATTATACATAGTCCCAACATGAAAGAAAACATCGCAATGGGTCTAATACCCTCATACATGAAACTACGCATCATGACAAGTGCGATTACAACCATACATCATGCTCATGACTACCACGATCACTACTAGGGAAAAGGCTAGCAGCAGCGCGGGTTTTAGGCCTATCAGCAGCGCGGGTACCTGCGCTACCAATAAGGTGCTACAGCTAATGTATAGCAGTAGCGCTGGTCCACCCACGCTACTGCTACACAAGTGTTGCAGCAACGCGCTTAAAAGAACCTCGCTGCTGCTAATAGCTATAGCGCGCTTCCCCTGTGCGCGCTACTGCTACAACCGCGCTGCTGCTAACTTTTCTGCACTCGCTACTGCTAATTTTAGTAGTTTTTTGTTTTTTTTCGGCATATTTGTTTTGTATTTGAACAGGCTTTATAGAAGAATCTTTAGCACATACAAATGTCATCATGATACACATACAAATGCCTGCAAGACCACAAATGTAATCATAGCATATACATACAAATAGTCTCGTCATAATCATCATCCAACACAAAGTGGTATCTTATCATCATCTAATACTTGCAACTACAACGTCATCCATCTAAACAAAGGTATACGCGAGAAGAGCTATCACTATGAGTGAGAGCGGAACTATGCAGTACATGAGATGGCGGTTACGAGTCCTCTCTCGCGCTAGCGTGAACCTCAAGTAACTAGCTTCTCCTTCTTGTCTTCTTTTGAAGCCTTTATGGCCGGCGTCCGAGAACCCATTCACTTGCGCCTGACACTCGTGCCACTCATTGTACACCCCCGGAACCTTCCCTTTGTACACGACATAGCAGTTCCATCTCGCCATCAAGAAACTAGGTACCTGTTAGAGATGCATGTTCATGAAGAGGATGTACAATTATATATATGCAACAAAATATACTAGAGAACACCGAAAAGAAAGGGTTAGAAACTAGATGCAACATACAGTATGGAAATTAATTAACTAGAGGTACGCAGGTCATCGTATGCAAACTAACAAAGTAGCATTACGCAAGTTCGGCAAGGATCATGGACATCACAAAGTTGCATCACTACAAATAGTATACAAGTTCAACCGACACATATCATCATCATCGGCATCATAAATAACTAGAAGTTCCATCCTTCCATATCATCGAGGATGGACCCTAGCTTCTTGAACGGCGTGAGGTCTAGACGTTGCATGCCTATGCGAGTTCGGACGTCAGCTCGCGATATAGGGACGTGGTGGAACATACCCTTCTCATCGACGACTTCTTTCATGATGATCGTCGCAATGTCGCTTTGGATGCGAAAGAAGTCATCTCTAAGTTTATAATCCGCTTCTCCATGAGATTCTAGCCACTTGTGGATATGATCATCATTTCTGCTTCTCATGCGAAGCTTTTGGTGATCCGTGTTGAACTGATTCATGAGATGGAGGATGTACAATCCATCCTTCTTGCTTGGTTTTGGGACTTGGATGCAGGAGAAGTTAGTTTTATGCGCGAAACCCATCTTCTTGTTCCTTTGTTTCCTGATCTGCATGTGGCCACCTCTAAAGCTGAAGCCTTGGAGAGCATCATCTAGAATATTCATTATGTGGGTGTAGTCTTTTTTCTCGTAGTCTCTGGAAGGGTCAAAATACACGGCGTGGGAGACTTGCGGATAAAGAACGATAAGGACGGCGCGCCCGTTGCTGCGGGGAAAAGACACCTCAAATTATTCCCCATAGAGAGAGAAGGAATGATTGAAATGTATGAAAGGGTTGTTCGAAACTGACTTACTTTGGATGATAAGGCACGAGGACAATTTCCCGGTCCTTATTTTGTACCATGAAGTTTTGGAAGTAGTCCCTAGTAGTTTCACGCTCAAAGTCGCCGAGACTCAAGAAAGACTCGTGCATGTAGTACGGTTCCGCCACACAGATTTGCAAGACTTCTTCACTGTTCATGACAGAGCTCATATGTAGCGCAAAAGGGCGGACGATTGTAAAATCGAGCCGCCTTGTCAGAAACATCTCAAAGATATGGTCAAACCGCAGGAAGAACACCTCCGCGGGCCGTGTCTCGACGTAGCACTTCCCCTCAGGAACATGAGCCGCGTATGTCGGATATCCTGGATCCTTTGAGGCTAGTAGGCTTTTCTCAGTCGACAGCACATGGTCGTGCAGTCTCCTGAGATCCCCTGATAGTGCCTCCAATGGTTTCGGCGGTAGCATCGGCTCGCCCATGAGATGGAACATGGCCACACCTTTCACGGGTACATGCTCTTCAGAATGCATCGTTTGGCTGCTATGTGCTCTGGCTTGTTTGGAGGCAGCTATCTTCCCTGATCTCTTTCTCTCCTTTTTCTTGGGCACACCTTCTAGACCCTTCCTTAACCCCTGCACCAGGGTTCCCGGGCTAAGTACTGTACGACCCTCGCGCTGGGATAGTTGAGCCTGTGTTGAGGCGGCATCTTCAGGCGTGTCCTATGAGGATTTCATGAAGAGAGACTTTTTGCAATCCCTGCTACGACCTTCCTGCCCGGGCATATCATCCATATCCTCATTAGCAAGCTGATAGCCCGATTCGTCATATGGTTGACTCATCAATTCTATGTCATAGTCATACGCGTTTGTATTGAGGAAATCCATAGGGTCGACCTCCGTCTCATCATCCATTCTCTGTTCTACAGGACAAATTACATCAGCCAGCACTATTGCACCCCCTTCATCATGCCGTCCGCCGCTCTCACCCGGCACTACAGGAGCTAGTAATTGCGTAGGCGGGGTGGTGGTCTCCGCACATGCTTGTTGATGTGTGGTTATTGGTGTGCTCTCGGCCGGCTCCAGACGAATAAGATTCTTCGGCCATAGCAGCACCCAACCCTTGCAGCTTCCAATCCGTGGCGGGGTCCCATCGTCCGCTCCCACATGCTGTACTGGAGGAGGCAAATCCTCGTGCCCCGATTTCATACTAGACAAGCTAACCCTGAAGTGCCCAGCAGGGATCGGCTGGTTGTGGAACGTGGGTTGCAAGGGGTCCATTATCATCCCCTTTCCCACATCCACCTTCTGGCCTTTGATCAAGTAGAGTATGGTGCACGGGGTTTCTTTCGCCTGCAAACACATATGTCTGTGGCGTAAAACATCCGAAAGGCAACAAAAATGGAATATTATATATATATATATATGTTGGTGCGACATGTAATTACTGCGACGGCGTCGAGCTCAACCAAATACGAAGGCCCACCAAGCGCGCCAGAGACTGAGGACGGGCTGCTATGAGCGGGAGCGGCTGCGAGAGGAGGCCCAGTTGCGTGAGCAAGTGATGGTGCGATGGTGTTGTTGTTCATGGAGTTGCTCCCGACGAAACTGGGCAACGGGAAATCATGTACCGTCTTGTCTGGATTTTCCTTCGTCTAGTTGATGATAACTGGAAACAAGTTAGTAGCAAAATCATTTCTGCAGGCAGTTACAGGTGCATTGACTGCCTGCTGTAGCAACTCATATTTTTCCTCGGCTGCTTTTTTCGCGTCCTCAGCTGCTTTTTTCTCGACCGCAAGCTTCACCTTCGCGTCGATGTCCGCCTGACTAAACTTCTTTTTCTGCTTCTTGGCCTCCGAGCCCTCTTTGTAAAAACACCTTCCACGTGGCGCCATCTCCAGCGCCGTGCACACGACCATATTGCGGCTGCTGGCCCAAAGGGAGTCCCTTAAGTTCGTTTAAGGCCCGGTTGAGAGGGGTGTCCCACTTGGGCCTCATCGGAGAAGTAGGGTTTTCGGCTGCAAGCTGGTGTTGCTTCTCCAGTAGTCTAATCAATTTCCTCGTGATCTTGTCCGTGTAAAAAACATTTTTCTCCTTGTCCCACTTGT
Organism: Triticum urartu; assembly: GCF_003073215.2. Lineage (NCBI taxonomy): Eukaryota > Viridiplantae > Streptophyta > Magnoliopsida > Poales > Poaceae > Triticum > Triticum urartu. Next base: position 592,875,041 of record NC_053025.1, read on the forward strand.
AGCGGGCCCTGATGAAATGATGCTCCAAGGGGTTGGTGAACTTCGCGAAGGGGTCTGGGAGACCCGCGGCTTCACGTTCTGCGTTCTCCTTATCCCATATGGGCCTTTTACCGAGGTAGCCACGGCTTCCGAGGCGATGCTTCCCCGTGTTCCTTTGCTGAAGGCTCTTGAATTTCCCAGCCTTAGCCTTGGCGTCCTCGGTAGCGCAAGTGTCCTTGAACTTTTCGAACTCCTCTTCCCTAAGTGTCGGATTTTCCTCCAGAATCTTGGACAGGGGTTCCTCAGCCTCAATAGCTCGTTTCACCCTCGATTTCCAGGAGGCCAAATCATTGCTGAACATTCCCATGGCATGATTGTTAATCTTTTTCATCTTCGGATCATCCCACGGTTGTTCTATGTTATCATCCCGATCGGGGAACTTGAATCTCTTGTGCAACTTCGTTAGGAGCAACTGCGTCAAATGTTCTTTACTCCTTAAGTCATCGTCATTGATGCTCGCGCATTCCCGTAGGATGCATCCTACTTGGTTCCCATAGCACTTGCGAGGTTCTTCCGGCTCTAACAGCTCAAACTTGCCAGGTGCCATCTTTGTGATCACAAGTCGTCCAATCCCTAGTTTGTTAGGTTTTCGTATCCTCTGCTTCTTATGCCTCTTTTCGGTACCGGCATCGGCGCCGGTATCTTCCCCGGCGGTACCTTCCCCACCGGTCTCGGCGCCGCCATCGGTGCCAGCGCCGTCGGTGTCGGTGTCGGCGTCAGTACCATCATCGAGGCGGACCTGCAAACCTTGCTTAGCAGTCAAAAAGTCGAGGTAGTGTTGTTCACCCTCATAATCCATCTTGTCTGCATCTTGGTCAGAAGGCCCAGTTTCTTCGTTGTTCGACATGTTTCCTATGATTAAGTGTCCTCATTTATTTCTAAAAGTATGAATAAATGAGAAATGAGATAAAAAAGAAATCTATGTGCCAGCACTCGATATGCCAACTATGTAGCACAAATCATGCCTTTATTCACGGGAAATTTCGGCATGACCTTTGCTAAAAAATGGACATATCGAGCGCCTGAAATTCACCGGAACGGAAATGAATCAACATTCCGGCATAACATAGGCAACTCGGATCATTTACCAAAACATGACATATCCACATATCACATGTCCAGTTCAAATTTGCATATAAATTCATATCTAAATAGATAACCTAATTAACATAACTAAAACCTAAGTAAATTAACCCTAGCTAGCAGAGAGAGAGAGGGGGTGGTTTACAGAGGGTGCAGGGCGAGGAGGCAGGCCCGACGACGGCCGAGGTTGGGAGGGGAGGAAGCAGAGGAGGGACGCGAGGGCCGACGGGTCGGGGGCGAGCGCCGGCGCCGGGGGCGAGCGCACCTGGGTTGGGGGCGGCGGGGTCGGGGCCGAGCGCACCGGGGTCGGGCACGGCGAGGTCGGGGGCGGCGGGGTCGGGGGCGAGCGCGCCGGGGTCGGGGGCGGGCGCGGCGGTGCGACGGGGCCGGGGAAGAGAGAGTGGGGATTTGGGGGAAAAGAGGCGGGATGAAGCAGGGAGAGGGAGAATTTTGGGTTAAGTGGACGTAGCAGTAGCGCGTTTACACGAAATGCGCTACTACTGCCTCGACTAGCTGTAGCGGTTTTCTGCAGAAACGGCTACTGCTACCTTGACTAGCTGTAGCGGTTTTCTGCAGAAACCGCTACTGCTACCTTGACTAGCTGTAGCTCTTTTTCACTAAAGCACTGCTGCTATAACCAGTTTCCCTTTTTTTCTTTTCCTCAGCATAATAGGAACATATATATTACATCATTGGACCCTTGCATAATAATGGCTAAGTGTGTATACAAAATAGGAACATATATATATTACATCATTGGACCCATGCATAATAATGGCTAATTAAGTGTGTATACAAAATAGGAACATATATATTACATCATTTGACCGATTCCGCAGCGCTGACGTTTTCGTTTTTGAGTTAGCTTTGCTTCCTTGGGATCTACAAAATACCTCTGGAGACGGGGAGTGATGGTAAGTACCATACCACTTTCTGGGGACATTTCTTTCCGGCCTTCTTGTATCGAGAAGCATTGCACACCGGACAACTTGTTTTTTCCGCGTGCTCCTTCCGATAAATTATGCAATCGTTGATGCATGCATGGTATCTAACGTGTGGCAGATCAAGAGGGCACACGATCTTCTTGGCCTCATCAACACTACTAGGACATAGATTACCCTCGGGAAGAACATCCTTTAGGTACTTGAGATGCTCATCGAGGCTAGTGTCGGTCCATTTGTTTTTAGCCTTCGTCTTCAGCACTTGGAGCGTGAAACTCAAGCGGGTCACCTCAGGATTGCAACCATCATACAATGGAGTGGTCGAGTCTAACGCCAGTTGCTCCAGCTTAGCCTCCTCTCTAGAAGCAGCTCTCTCAGTACCCGTGTCCTTGCGAAGCAATGCTTGAACATGAGGGTCCCGCACGATTGAACTTAGTACCGACGAACTTTGCTACGTGGAGTCCATGTCGTTCTCTCCGCCGCCATGTCCGGCCCCTTCTCCGCCGCCATGTCCGGCCTCTTCCCCGCCGCCATTATCGATCATCTCTTCATCTTGCCCCGTGTCATCATTGCCTGCCCCATCGGCATCCTCAACATCGTCATCCTCATCTTCAGTTATCCACTGAGCATAGCCATCCATGAAACCAGTCATGAGCAGGTGCGCTTCGACACGACCATCGACATGGGGGTCAAGCCAAACTATTCCTTTGCATTTTCGACACGGACATAAAACCTCTGTCAGGTTATTTTCCTTCATGTCCTGCACCGCCGACCGCAACCACCTGTCCACCATCGTTCCACTGACCATCGGGAACTCTGCACGGTAATAATAAACAAATTGATTATAAAAATGCATGCATTCATCAAATTCATACAAAAATTCGGCATGACCTTCCTTAAAAGTAGGACATATATAGGTCTAGAGTTTGCCCGGAATTCGCCGAAACGGAAATAAATCGACATTTCGGCAAAACATAGGCAACTCAAATGCACAATTTGGCGTCAACTCATGCCACACACACAATTTCCATAAAAATATCACACACACATGCATAAACATATTTCCATTTTGCAAAAGCATGAAATATTAATCACACCTCTATCTCGAGATCGAGCACACGGTGGAGATGATGATGTAGGGAGGTCAAAAGTGCACAAAGCTCTTCTTGACAAAGAAAGATCTAGTTAGGGGCAAATAGGTCACTTAACTAAATGCTACATCTACCTAGCTAGCTAATTTGGGAGGAGACAACTTCAACTAGTGGAGGGGGGAGGAAAAAGAGAAAGGAGATGAATTAATGGAGGTGGTGTAGTTATAGCTAGGAGTAATGAAGAGAGAGAAAGGTAGGTAGAAGAGGGAGAGTAATGGGGGGAGAAGTATTGAGGAAGAAGAAGAGTGAGAGAGGGAGGATGTGGGAGGGTAGGGGAAAGGGAGGAGAGGAGATGGGGAGGGGGAGGTGGAAAAGGTGGTGGGTCCTGCGTCTTAGCAGTAGCGCGGGAGAGAAAACGTGCTGCTGCTAAGAGCGTAGCAACAGCGCGCTTTCCTGTCACGCGCTACTGCTAAACGGGCCAAACATGTGCACATTTTCAAAATTAGCAGCAGCGAGGTGACAAAAAGTGCGCTGCTACTATGGCATTAGCAGCAGCGCGCTCCCTGGCACCGCGCTACTGGTAAACTTATGTCGTTGTGTACTGTCGGTGGATTTTTGTAGCAGCGCGGTTTAAGCGTCACGCGCTACTGCTAAGTTTGCACCAGTAGCGAGCTTTCCGTAGCCGCGCTGCTACTACTTAGCAGCAGCGCCTGTTTTATGCCGCGCTGCTGCTAAGATTCTGTGTATAAGGTTTTCCCTAGTAGTGGATACTCTAACGGTGTACTGCTCGGATGGTGCTACTGCAGGCTCGTCTCCTGTGCCGGACCCAGATCCTGAACTGATAGTAGAGACCTCCGGGGGAAGAGAGGTGCGCTGGTGCAGCCTTGATGGCTCTCCCTCGGGGGCAGGCGGGAAATGGGATCTAAGCATAGGAACGGCAGGAGTAGCGACAAGAGAAGACCATGCAGCAGGAGCGCTGAGCAGGTTCACCGTCAGAGGGTTAACGGTACCCTGCGAGGTCGTCGGGGGAACGGAGGTGGGAGGAGCAGAAGTGTAGATGATAGCTGGAAGAGGGTTCCTTACACGAGCAGCAGCGAGAGCGGCGTGAGCGCGTGAGAGCTCCCGAGCTAACTCCTAGTTAAGGAGATAACTAGCGGTGATGTAGCGTGCAAGGTGGATAGTGGGACAGTCGCACACCGGATTAATCAAAGGAACGCGGATACGCCCATTCTCGTGCAGAGATGGGTAGTAGAAAAGACTAGGGTGGGTGTGCATGTGAACCTCATTGTAGCGCAAGTCTACAAGAGCCTCGATAGCAGCAAACTGAACCTCCTGAGATGGCATAGAAGTAAGACCACCCTTAGACGAACGAGTGTAAGCGCCGGATGGGTAACTGTGGTGTAGAGTGACCTCAGCATTATACTCATACAATGCACCGGTCAGATGCTCGCGATACACCCGATACTCTGGATCAGCACCCTCTGGATAGAGTCGTCGCCACACGTTCTGAAGCAGGTGCGGCGATGTGCACGGAGCTGGCTCAAGATGGTACAAGATCGGTACTGGTGCCATCTATACTCACAAACCATACGGTTAGTAATAACAACAATTAAACATGCATGCAATGCAACAACCAATTTCTATGACTACCGGCACTCAAACGAAGCTATCTACCGTTTTACCAGCGCACTACCGGTCTAGCGTGTCCTACAATCAGCGCGGCTCTGATACCAAGCGTTGTGGTACCCCAGCTCAGAGCAACCGGTTTACCCTGCATTGCCAGCTTAGAGATCGAGTCTTCTAGCAATACACAACAATATGGTACAGAAATAACCGCTTTATTGATACTAGTTGAATGCCCGTGCGTTGCTACGGAGACACTACTATCTATCTGTTAACACCAAGGATATCAAGCCAATACCAAATCATCACCTTAATCTTGAATACCAGACACCGTGTCATGCCTACATATTTCCCAAGGATATCAAACCAATATGAAATCCTCACCTTAGTTTTGAATACCAGACACCATGTCATGCATACATATTCTTACATATAAGCCTTTTTAGAGATTCCAATATTGACTACATACGTAACAAAATGAGTGAATCTATATTCTAAAATATGTCTATATACATCCGTATGTAGTTCGTATTGAAATCTCTTAGAGGGCTTATATTTAGAAACAGAGGGAGTATTTTCCAAGGATATCAAGCCAATATCAAATCATCACCCTAGTTTTGAATACCACACGGGGTGTTATGCATACATATTCCAGCTCGACTCGAATAATTACCCATATGAAATAGACACGAAATCTCTTCTCAAGAATAAGGATGTGCCCTGATAGAAGATAAATGGTTTTTATAGATAAACAATAATGGTTATGTCAGCATAAAGCAGATCCATACATGGAGTTATAAGAGAGAAAAATGATACATGTAGTAGCTACTTGTGAGCGAAGAGAAATTTGACTATTTTTTTGTTCAGCTTTGTATTTTGGTATTGTACTCCTTGACTACATAGGTTTGCCCTTGCTCCTTGGGATTCCAGCCATACCTTATCCTTTTGTATACTAAAAAATAAAAATTATCAGAGATCATCCATACGACTCTAACAACTATTATGAAAACCAGGCACTACATACATAGAACTAAATTATTCTCAAACAATGCCGAGCCATTAATTGCATGAGAGATTTTATATCCCTCCAAATAGTCCGTCCAACCTGCAATTTCCATTGACCATAGAGAAAATAGATGCAAAGAGCCAGCCTTTTTTCCTCCTCCATCCAGCACTGAGATGACAAAGTAAACACTATAAACTACAGGAAGGATCAGCCACTTTGATCCGAAATTCTGACTATCCATGTTAAAGAAATGGATTTATGAGCTTATTTGACAGAATATAGGTTAGGTGAATACAGCTATTGCCAAGAGTAAATCTTCCGAAATTAGATGTAGAAAATATGAACACCTTCCTGTCAATGAGGAGGAACCTAAACAAGCCTGCAGTTGTGTTCTTTTTAGGGCATCATCATATATATAACAGAACCTAAATCAAGTCAGATGTGTTCTTTTTAGGGCATCTACCTGCTAAATCAAGTTGTAGGATATATATATAAGAGAATGATTTTGAATGCCTACAACTCACGTCTATAGAAAGACATTCCAAAGTGAAGCGTGGATCCAGCTCGTAAAATATATATATTACAAAGAAGAATGGATGGAATAAGAAATTATGTATTATACTACTTTCATTAGTACTTCATACTAGAACACGGCAAAACAAAAAATTACTGCAGATTTCAGTGGCATAAAAATCTTCTATTTTACTACTTTCCTCGGAATTTTGCAGTGGTACACATTTCTGATCAGACTATCCATCACCTGGGTCTCCAAATAAAAAACTACTCCATCCGTCCCAAATTAAGTGTCTCAACTTTGTACTAATTTTAGTAGTAAGTTGTACTAAAGTTGAGACACTTATTTTGGGACGGGGAGAGTACCGTTTACTGCCGTTCTACAACCATACCACTTGTTAGAGTTAAAAACATGAACAAACAATGCAATTCTTGTTCAAGCAAAACAGACAATAAAAGTTAGCACAATATGGATATCTCCATTCATGATGAAACAAATCAAAGAGAGGCAATATTGACCTTCCATTTGATGTATTAGATGGAGTGAAGCATGTCGATGTCGCAATAGCGTCGACTTAGGCATATATCTACGCATTCAGATTTTGGCAGAGAAGTTTTTAACCTCACTGAGTCATTGTTAGCATTGAGTAGGGCAGCCAGAACGCAATATGTAGAAAACTGCATTGAGTTAGTCATGAGAAAGAACTACAGGTTTAAGTGTTTTTCATCACATTCGCCTGAAAGGTAGCTAAAAGTTTCAAGTATATAGAACCATTGACTGATGTTTTAGATGTCTATAATGTTAAGCATGCAACCAAAAATATATAGCAGCCTTTTGGAACTGTACTATAACATCCATGAATCAAGATTTAGTGGCTGAAGAGTGGGGCAGAAAAATGTTTAATACCTAGTTCTTGACAGCCTTGGCCATCTAGCAGAACTCCTTGTGCATGACAGTATTCTGGTGGAACGCGACAGACTTGTCCTTCTTCCGTGTCTTGGTTGTCAAGAGACGAAAGAAGGACAAGCGTGGAGCGTGGGTTCGATTGGACCATGGCTCCACTCAATGCCATCTCCTTATCAGTAGTTAGCTATGTGCTGTTAGTCTTCTTGTTTACCAGGACTGAAAAACACACCAACCACCAAATAGATCTGCCAATGGCGAGACATCCATAATTCAACTGATCAAGAGATAGCAACAACTACTAACCAGAGTGCTTGTCAGAGTGGACAATGTAAAACTTGTTAGGCTTCCTGACTGAACAGAACCTTGGCAGTACTCTTGCTGAACTGCTACATTAGCAAACAAATGTTCCTCTTGACAAGCTCCCAGGCCAGATTGTCCGGAACCATCACCATTTATCTGTTCCTAAAAAATCATATCAACCAATGAATATGAAACCCATCAGAAAAAGTGTAAGGATTCTCAAGTTTCTATCTCACATAGCCGATAGCTTCTGCATAGTGGTAATGACTGGTGTTCCTGCTCGTGGCTGCCCTGAAGTGCGCGTTGAAGGCAGACGGTTCTGCCGACGCTCTTTGTTATGAGATAGCCGCAAGAGGCTGCAGACCGTCATGGGCGGCAACAGGGTGAGATGCATCAACGGCTGGAAGCAGGCAAGGAAGTGGACGGGCCATACCTCTTTGGAAGGAAGCACCACAGTCCTAGCAGCAGCAGCGCGACCCCACGACGGCACCACGCGTAGGAACCATGGCCTTCTCTTTCCCTGTGGGCATTAGGCCAGCACCTCCCGCTGCGCTCTTCTGCCGCTTGCTAGATTTCCACCGGCGATTACATGTGTCCACCTGCTCCTCCCACGATCCCACCACCTCCCACCGTCCGTTGCCACAAACCGATCTTCCGCCGACCGTTTCACTGCCACTCAGACGGCCCCTGCCATGGGAGAGAAAACATAGGGGTCAGACAGTACAGGCTACAGGGAGAAGATGGGTCGAAGGGAGGGTGAGATAGCGTTACCTGGGCCTCATTCATCGCGGCCATGGGTGCGGCGCTCCTGCTCGTCTCCCTCCCCACGTCAAGCTCCTCCTCAAGTCGGTGAAGAACAGATGAGATTGGAAGGGCTTGGATCGACCGTTTCAGTCTAATTTGGCTGCAGTGTGAAACCGCTTGAGGTCGCCATAAGTGTGAGGAGGTCGGCGGCGGTGATTCCTCTATGGAGAGCAAAGGGATTGAGAGGGAGGGATTTGGGGGAAGGGGAGTGGGAGGTGGGACGTCAGCCTGGACGTAGCGAGCGGGCTTTTGGGCCCGCTTGTGGACCAATCAGGACCGGACCGATCAGTCCCGGCCCGCTAGGAAAACTGGCCGGTCCGAGCTGGCAATTTCGGCTCGGAGGACCGACGGCCCAGCCCAATTAGAGCTAATCAGGAGAGCCCATCACGTAACATATAGATCGTGCGTGTGTGCGTGACCTAAACGCATCCCGCATCCCGTTCGGCTCTTTCCAGCTTCCACCAGGACGCACCGCGCCGCCGCCGCTCCTTCCACCAGCAGACTGGACTAGCCACCAGGACGCGCCGCCGGCCGCCGTGCCTCTGCCTCGCGCCGCCGCTCCCTTGCGCGGCTGTTCCTCCCCTCTCCCCCGCGCGGCCATGCCTCTCTATCTCTCTCTCCCTCGCGCTGCCGTGCCGCCAAGCATCAGGTCCGTCTTCTCCGTCTCCGGCCACCGTGCTGCTGCGCCGACTACCGCTCTGACAGCCTGGGCCTACATGGCAGTGACTGTATGTCGTCAGGACCGTGAGGACCGACGGTCTGCACCGAGCTTTGCGTCTGCCGGTCCGGTCCCTGAAATCAGGACCGCCGCATTGCTCGGTCCGGTCCGGACCGGACCGCCGGCAGCCGGTCCAAACGACGGCTCGGACCGGGACCGGACCGGCCCGGACCGTGCCCACCCTGAGTGGGACGTGCGTCAGGGTGGACGGGACGAGCGGGCTTCTGGCCCGGACCATGGCCCGTTATGGACTGGACCGTACGGTCCTGGCTCGCTAGATAATATGGTCGGTCCGGTCCGTGAAAACGAGACCGAAATTCGGTCGGTCCGGTCCGGTTAAAGCTAGGTCCGGCTCGGAGGACCGAAGGCCCAGCCCAATAAAGCTAATCAGAAGAGCCCAAACACATATATCGTGCGTGCGTGACCTAGCGAACTGCCACTGCCTCCTCTTCTTCGCACGCGCCGCCCCTCTTCCTCCCCTGCGTCGCCATCTTCCTCGACTTCCTCTCCCTGGCAGAACCTCGCGCCGCCGCGCCTCTACCTCTCGCTGTCGTCCCCTCGCGCAGCTGCTCCCCCCCTCTCCCTCGCGCCACCATGCCTCTGCCTCGCTCCATGCTGCTCCCTCTCTCTCCCGTGCCTTTCTCTCGCGCCGCCGTGCATCAGGTGCTTCTTCTCCGGCTCCGGCCACCGTGCTGCTACTCCGACCACCACTCCGATGTCCTGGGCCCACATGGCAGTGACTGGACGTCGCCAGGACCGCCGGTCCGCACCGAGCTTCATGCCAGCCGGTCCGGTCCCTGTAATCAGGACCGCTGCACAGCTCGGTCTGGTCCGGCCCGGACCACCGGCGTCTGGTCCAAACGGCGGCTCGGACCGAGACCGGACCGGCTCGGACCGTGTCCACCCTGAGACGTGCGTACGTGCGCTGCGCTGTTTTATTTCCTTTTTATTTTCTTCCCTCGTGCGACGGGTGGAGAGGAGCGAGGAGGTCCGGTTTTTTCGCGTGCTGGGAGAAGTTTACCTGTGAGGGGAGGCCTGGTTGAACCATCACGACGATGGCAAATTCCTCTTTAAAAGTAGAGACTAGAGGGATACAAAGGTCTGGTATTACAACAAGGTGCGAGGTCAAGCGGCACACACGGTGCTGCTGGACATTATGTAAATTGTTTAATGAACATGGCTGGGGCCTCGATCACGCGAAACTACGCGGTAGCGGAAGAATGATGAAGTGGAACTCCATAGCACAGGGACACCGACGTGGACACGGCCTAGACACGAGATGCGCTCCGGTACGAATCGACTTGCCTGAAAGCTGGCATAACACGCCAGGTCAGTACATTGAATTTACATGCAAGCTCACAACCAACATAAGCACAATGACAGACAATATCATGATAATTAATCAAGTTAGATTAATGCAAGAAATACTACAGATGCAATGCAGCCAAACAATGCACCAAGTCACACGGACTCGCTTACCAGACGGTTACCTCGTAACCAAACGGTGACCACACCGGGGTCACACCTAAACCAAAAACCCATGAACACCTCGAGTGTTCAAGGTTCACCACGAAACAATGCATCACAACAATCTATTAGTTTGCAATATTAATTATAATAGTTGATCCATGGTGTGACTTACTCCCGAGACTTGCTCATAACTGAGGGCGCGGCTATCGATAGATTAAATACACTCTGCAGAGGTAGCGCACTTTACCCACACTACGGAATACCTGACCTCGCACTCCCATTTGGGTGGACCAAAATATTCCGACGAAACCCTTCCCTTGTCATGCACTCTCCCCGGCCACTCCGACCATCTCCCTCTCAGGGCTAGGTCTTGGATGTCCCCGTGTCTACCAAAGACACCAACGGCCACCGTCATGGCAAAACGGTCCCAAACGGGGACAAGGTACCATAAAAACAAATACGAGCACACAAGGTTATGTCTGCCTACCGGGCCAGGGTATGCACGCCCATAACCTTCCCTCGCGGGAGGCACCGGTGAGAGCCACAACAAAGGACCGAATCAAGACATTCCCATTAGGTAAATGAGGTCGCACTGAATTAAAACCCGATTTAGTGGCACCATGATGTGATCAACATCATATTCAAGTTGAACTTAGTCAGGTTTAACTTGGATAAAAACTATTTATCAAAAACATGATATGAAAAATATTTTTCATGCAACTACTCATCATGCAAAGCAAACAACTCATGTTCATGGATCAAACATAACCAAATAAGTACCTTGCAACACTAAAGATCAAAACTTTCTGGTTATAACTCATTTTTATCAGCAAGCAACATTTTTATTAGTTCTTTATTTAAATGGAAATACCACTAGTAAAATTATTACCATTAATTTCCCTAGCAATATTCATAGTGCAAAATATTACTCTACTTAGCCAAACAAGTTCATGTATTCAACCAGAAGCTAAATCAAGCATATCAAGCATGGTGAAGTAACTAGAGATTAACCAAAATTATTTATCAAATTTCAAAGGCAAATAATAACTCATATTCAAGTAGAAAATCATAGATATTGAAATAACACCATCCAAATGCTGGTGTGGCTTGCCTTAGTGTAGAGGTGGATCACACCCCTCTTGGTTTGCTTCAAGACAAGCTTCTTCTTCTGAAAATAATTTAAAACCACAAAAATAAATGTCAAAACACATTTTGAAAATCACTAGAAATTCTAGACAGCAAGGAAAAACCCACCTTCTGGTGTGCTGCTAGAGCTTTCTGTAACAAAGACAATGCAAAAAGAATCAATTCATTTGGACTTGTGGTTTAGAAATGATGGCTGGTCAAATTTCTGAATAAATTTGAATTAAACAGAAATTCCTAGGGGGTGACGTCGAAGGCGTAAAACAGAATACGCCTCCACTCGTACCGCTTCGGGCGCGAGGAAGAAGATGGCGACTAGAGGCGGTTCTGAGGGCTCCATGGGGTCCAGGCGGCACTAGCAGACCCCCAATGCCCCGCCCAAGCAGCTGCTTGAGCTCGAGAGGCACCCGAGCGCAGCGGCTGGACTGCGGGGATCGCCGGAGTCCTCTGGTCGCAGCGACGGCCAGAGGCCTGCCCGACCGGGCTTCTGCTCGTCTACGTGTTCGGGGAGGTGGTGTGGAGTGGTGCATGGCTAGCAATGGAGGAGGGGAGCACTATATATAGCCGGAGCGGAGGGGGGAACGTGTCGCCGCCGGAGCGTTCTGGACACGCGGTGAACGTCGGTGAGAGGCTCCAACAGGAGGGGGCAAGGTGTTGCGTCGACTCAGGAGCTTGCCCACGCTCACGGACGTGCATAGGAGGCGGTTGAGGATGAGGACAAGAGCACGCGCACACTGTGGCGTTTTGGCCGCGTCGCGCCCGTGCTTGCTGCGGAGGCTCCAGCATCGGCGAGCGCCAGGGAGCGGTCAAATGTAATGTGTCGATGCTGGTGGCGCGGGGTGGCAGTTGGAGGCGAGCGCTGGATCGAGCACGCGCGAAACAGAGCGCAAGGCGCCAGCCAAAGCGCGTCAAGACGCATGCCACGCACCGTGTCCACGCGCGGTCACCAGGCTGGCATGGTCAAAATGACGCCCAGGAGCGGCCAAACCTTGTCTACGCGCTCGACCATGCAGTGTTTAGTCTAGGGGAGTTGATGTCTCATGCCAGGTTAACCAAAAGTGACTCCACCTAGCTGACAAGTTTCTGTACAGAAACTTGGTCGCCAAGTTTGACCACCTTCTAGAAGGCCATTTGGGCTGATCTCCTGGGGTTTAGGGTTTCTTAAGAGGGTGCCTAAGCTCAAGAAAGATCAGGGCTAAAAGCTTAAGGAAAAATGTACTTGCTGTACAAAGTGCATTTCTGGTCCAGAAGTGAAAAGATTTTCTACAGCAAAAATATTGCAAAAAGTGAGGCAATATTTTTACATGGTTCTAAGAATATTTAGGAATTATGTTAGATTTTTCAGAGCAAAAAAATTGAGGTTGCTTTGGAGCACAAGATTCTGAAGTGAGTTTCACAGAGAGAAATGAATATTTTTCTGTTAGGAAAAATGTTCATTGGATTATTTTGGGAATTTGTGGGAGGAATAAGGTAGATAGGTCACTTTGGTGAAAGCCAAGGGTATGCCCAAGTGACAAGTCCATTTGATATGATTCAAAACCCAAATCAAATCAGGGCAAAAACCACGGTGAAAACCAAGTCCGGAAAAAGAGATAAGGCAAGTCCGGCAAAAGAGAGAAGGAAAAATCCAGGCTGTCACACAGCCGGAATCTAGATCAATGGGGACAGTACACACGCCAATCGCCGGAATTTATGAGTACTGTAGTTTGAATTACACACAATTCCCGCAGCAAATCCGTGTGTGAACATAATAGCTGTCAGTTTCCAATACAGAACCGTGTCTGATTAATGATCCCCGCCAATCACCTACCAAACCTCATGCCGCGAGATAGAGTGCCAATCGTGTAGGGGCCGGTTGTCTTGCCAGATCTTTACACATTTTATTTTTTGAACACCAGATATTTACATAGTCTGATGATTTTTTAACTCGCACACAAGTACACAAAAATATGATTTTTCAAACCATTTTGCTTAGGCGTTGCATGTGGATGTAGTTCAAATTTGAATTACGGTCATTAAATGGTTAGAAAATCACTTAAATGTCTTTAAAAGGTCAAATGACCCCTGAAAATATCCAAATTTTCACATGACAGTTGTATTAGTGCATGTTAAACGTAGGAAAAAATTTGAAGGCCGTAAGAGGAAGCTATCTCCCGTCCGTCAGCAAACATGCATTGTTCCCTCTCAGAACCACGAACCTTCTAGTGAGTTGCTCCGGTTTCTGAGGGTGTGTGTCCAAACTTTCGTCAAACAGGCCAATTTTTTTACCACGTCATCTTGGTGGCATGACATTAAATCAAGCAAGGTTTCATGTTTTTCTGATCATTTTTTAATTTTTTGGAATTAAAATGCGATGGCATGCACTCCATGCATGTGCCCATGCCTTGACACCAATATGTTTGAAAATTCCTTGGAATTTACTGCACATGGAATTAACTAGCACACAAGTACACAAAAATATGATTTTTCAAACAGTTTTGGTTAGGCATTGCATGTAGATGTAGTTCAAATTTGAATTATGGTCATTAAATGGTTAGAAAATCACTTAAATGTCTTTATAAGGTCAAATGACCCCTGAAATTTACCAAATTTTCAAATGACAGTTGTATTAGTGCATGTTGAACGTAGGAAAAAATTTGAAGGCTGTAAGAGGAAGCTATGTCCCGTCCGTCATCAAACATGCATTGTTCCTTCTCGGAACCACGAACCTTCTAGCGAGTTGCTCCGGTTTGTGAGGGGTGCGTGTCCAAACATTCGTCAAACATGCCAATTTCTTTACCACATCATCTTGGTGGCATGACAATACATCAACCAAGGTTTCATGTGTTTCTCATCATTTTTCTATTTTTTGAATTAAAATGCCATGTCACTCCATGCATATGTATGCATGTGTCCATGTCGTGAGACCAATATGTTTGAAAATTCCTTCTAATTTACTGCATATGGAATTAATTCGCACACAAGTACACAAATATGATTTTTCAAAACGTTTTGGTTAGGCATTGCATGTAGACGTAGTTCAAATTTGAATTACGGTCATTAAATGGTTAGAAAATCACTTAAATGTCTTTAAAAGGTCAAATGACCCCTAGAATTGTCCAAAATTTCACATTACAGTTGTAGTAGCGCACGTTAGACGTAGAAAAAATTTGAAGGCCGTAAGAGGAAGCTATCTCCCGTTCGTCATCAAACATGCATTGTTCCCTCTCGGAACCACGAACCTTCTAGCGAGTTGCTCCGGTTTGTGAGGGGTGTGTGTCCAAACTTTCGTCAAACATGCCAATTTCTTTACCACATCATCTTGGTGGCATGATATTACATCAACCAAGGTTTCATGTGTTTCTGATTTTTTTTGAAATTAAAATGCCATGCCACTCCATGCATACGTATTCATGCATATGTGTCCATGTCGTGATACAAATATATTTGAAAATTCCTTCTAGTTTACTGCACATGGAATTAACTCGCACACAAGTACACAAATATAATTTTTCAAACCGTTTCGGTTATGCGTTGCATGTAGATGTAGTTCAAATTTGAATTACGGTCATTAAATGGCTAGAAAATCACTTAAATGTCTTTAAAAGGTCAAATGACCCCTAGATTTTCAAAAATTTCACATTACAGTTGTAGTAGTGCATGTTAGACGTAGAAAACAATTTGAAGGCCGTAAGAGGAAGCTATCTCACGTTCGTCATCAAACATGCATCGTTCCCTCTCGGAACCACGAGCCTTCTAGTGAGTTGCTTCGGTTTGTGAGGGGTTTGTGTCCAAAATTTGGTCAAATGTGCCAATTTTTTTACCACATCATCTTGGTGGCATGACATTACATCAACCAAGGTTTCATGTGTTTCTGATTTTTTTTATTTTTTGGATTTAAAATGCCATATCACTCCATGCTTAATTGTGTCATAGCCGTTAGACCAATATGTTTGAAAACTCGTTCCAATTTACTGCATATGGAATTAAATCGCACACAAGTACACGAAATATGAGTTTTCAAACCGTTATGGTTAGCTGTTGCATGTACATGTAGTTCAAATTTCAATTAAGGTCATTAAATGGCTAGAAAATCACTTAAATGTCCTAAAAGGTCAAATGACCCCTAAAATTTTCCAAAATTTGACATGACAGTTGTATTAGTACTACAAAATTTCTCGTTCATTTAAAACACCATCCGTTGGCACTTTATTCCAAATTCGTCTTTCACAGCTAATAAAAAAATATCTACAACATCACACACAGTTGTTTTCTAGGAACCGTTTGCGATGAAAATATCTGGGTCTATTTAAGTCTCCCTCCTTAAGCTTCGCCGGCTCGTCTGCTCTAGTGCCGGCAACCCCCTAATCCACTAATCCTGATCCCCATTCCCGTACCCCCTTCTTGCAAAGATGAGGCCGTGGAAACGCTTCATGAAGGCCCGTACGATGGCCGCGTCCCCCCGAGCGCCGCTGCCTGCGCCGCGCGGCCGCCTACGCCGATAGTGCCGCCGCATCCGCATTTAGCGTGACCGCTTCCGCCAAGAGAGCGTCTGTAGCAGCCGACAGGGCAGCTGCAGCAACCGAGACGGCTGCAGCTGCTGCTGCGACGGCGGCTGCAAATGCCGAGAGCGCTCGAGCTGCCGTCTGTGCCGCTGATGTCGCCTTGGCCATCCACACCAAGATCAAGGATGCACACGACAAGATATTTAAGGCACCTCGGACTCCAGCATGCAACCCACGTCTGAAAAGGCGGCAGTGGCCATGGAGCACCTGCTTCCTCATGAGGTCGTCGAGCGGGAGCTGGAGATGCAGGAGGTGGCGGTGGCCATGGAGCACCTGCTTCCTCATGAGGTCGTCGAGTGGGAGCTGGAGATGCAGGAGGCGGCGGAGATCGACGAGCGCCGCGAGGAGGAGTTGCGTGTGGCCGAGGTCGAGGTAGAGAAGAGTCTGTCTGTCGAGGAATCGGTGGTGGAGTACCAACGCGAGCTCTGGCGCAGCCACTACCACGAGTACTACAACCTTGAGGGCGGCGCCGAGGACGAGGACGAGGACGCGGTCGACTTCAGCATGGGGGATGAGGAGTCCACCAACGGCGGCATGTCGCCAGGATAAGTCATCGACGTCTCATCTCACATCGGTGATGCATAGGCCAGCGCGGCGGCGGATTTTTAATTATGCGTACTTAGGCTTTGTTTTTAATGCTGGTCTTTTGTTAGAGCCATGTTTAGGTCAACAGGCTCTGTGTAATTACTAAAATTGTTTGATTCAGTAAGTGTAATCTGTCTGCTGTACGCTCTTTAGTGTGCCCAAATTAGCAAGCGATGTTAAATTATGCAATGACGTACCCGGGGAAATTTCCACCAAAATTTGAATTATCAAACTCATTCCATGCGCGTAAGGCAGAAGAATCATTTGCGATGCACACAATCATTCAAAGTGAATGGTCCGGCGGCACCGCACGCGTTCAAAGTGAATGTGCCCACGCCTTGAGACCAAAATTTGAATTATCAAACTCATCCCATGCGCGTAAAGGAGAAGAATCGTTTGCCATGCACACAATCGCTCAAAGTTTCCCTCCACATTTCCAAAATTTTTGCCCACCGCCAAAATATCTACCCCCGCCCCCCTTCCCCCCCTTCCCCACCCCCCTTTCTCCCTGACCACAAGTCACATTTCCCCTGTTTCCTCGATCCTTCCTTCCTTGCTAAGCTATAGCCGCTTCCTCGCTCTCGCCGTCTCGCATCCTACCGCCGGGGTCGCCATGGTCTTCTTCAAAGACATCTCCAGCGGTTCCTCCTCCGGCGACTACTCCTTCACCATCCAGGTATGCCTCTCTTCTCTCTCTCTCAGGCTATGACTTGGAATGAAGGATTTTTACCCGGAGGTTGATTTGAGTCGTTTCTTCCTCTTGTAGCTCCCTAAGACAATCAGGGGCAACGAATGGAGCGGGGTGGCTGAAGATCTATCTGCTCGTTGTCACCATGAATCTCCATGCGTGAAGTTACTTGTGTTTGATTCTGTGGACACTGGGAGGAAGTATCTGGCATGTGCAGAGAAGGTTAGACTCTCTTCCGTTGTTACAAATCATTTTTTAGATTTGATTCAGACACTGTCATGGTCCCAACCCATTCATACCACACCTTCAACCAAACGCATCCTAAGACAGTGTCACAGTTTGTACCTAGTATCTTAAATTGTTGCCATCTCATCAGCGGTGCCATTAGAAAATTGTTTTGCACCGCTTCAGCAGTTTGTGCAGCCAACTTTGGTCCACACATCCGAGCAGCCAAGCAGTAAAATACTAAATCTTTATGGCACAAAGGAACTGGGCATCGGAGCAACTACGTGCTCCGGAGTCCGGGTCCCTGATTTTTTTTCCGCTGCACCGGCTCACCAGTTCAGGGCACCGGTGCGAGATGTAGCAACAGTTGTCTTTACACCAGTTTTGACATACATAGTGGACGACCTTAGTGCTATTAGTTCTATGTTACTAAATTTGTGCATGTACACACCTGTTAGTATCAATTTGCTGTCATCCAAACACTGTCGCTATGCTGTTGCAGTTATATTTACCTTCCTCATAAAATGTTCAATTTGTTATTTATTGTACATGAGTAAGAACTTGTAGCATCGTTGTAGTTAAATATAACTTCTGATATTCCAGAATTTGGTTGTTGTCTCTGTACCAATTATTTCATTTGCACATTGATCTTTTTGAGAAGATATGTCATAATTAACATGTTTCTTCAGTTTTTTAAAATAAGCATTGGTGATTTTCTATGTTGTTATAAACCCATTTCCCCTACAATTGTTACTGATCTAGTTTTAAATATTATAGGATGAATGGAAGTGTTCTTACATGGAGTGGGTTGATCAAGAGTGGCCATAGTCTTTGAAGATGTGCCTAACGAAGCTCTGGAGCATGTATGAGGAAGTGAACACAGCTAGGCTTAGAGAAAGTCTTTTCAATGCTGAAGCATATTTCAAGATGCGGGATAAAAAGTTGAAGGTGGAGAATGAGCTCATATTTTTTTAAAGACTTTGCTAAGATGGTGTTGGCGAAGGAGGAGGCACTTTCCCAGTTGGCCCGTGCAAAACGGGTTCTTACTGAACTTAAAGCAGAGGTGGATAAGACGAGCCTGGATGATCTCGAATAGGGAAATGAATATATTGTTCTTATGAAGTTGAACTAGCTATGTGTTCTACTGTGCTGTTTTCATGTAGCTACCGTACTGTGATGTTATAATATATTTATGTGCCTGATATGAAATTGGCAAACAGCTGTTCGATATGAAATGTGAATTTGCGTCATACTGGAATTATTAATTGTAAACTAATAAACCTGCTAAATGTGTCATGGACCTTTGCAAATGGTTCTAGCAGTAAAAGCGGTTGCGATGGATAGCCTAATGCCACACAGTTTTCTTCATCAAATCATGTGTGATATAGTTGATAAAAGCAAACAGTTAACCAAGGAAGACTATGTGTGATAGTTACACCTTTCACACACGAGCCTACACATAAAACTGTGTGGGATTTACGTCCGAACGGAAACATTTTCCCTGGATTGACTGTGTGGGATGTACATAAGAACAGAAACGTATTCCTTGGATTGACTGTGTGTGATATACATATGAATGGAAATGTTCTTCTGGGATTCACCGTGTGGGATGTACATACCTACGGAAATGATTTTCTCGGATTACCGTGTGGGATGTACATACCTATAGAAATGATTTCTAGGATTCACCGTGTGGGATGTACATACCTACGGAAATGATTTCTGGGATTCACCGTGTGGGATGTACATACCTACGGAAATGATTGGGGTTCGATCCCTCGCCCGATCGCACACGTCCCTAGCCTGGGTCCCAGGAGGGCCTATCCCCGACGATTTCTGGGTCGTGTGGGAAGGACACGCTATCGCACACACTCACTTGGCGACGGATTCAAATGCCGTCGCGGAAAGGGGTAAAAAACCGTTTGTTTAGGACCGACGCGTATTAGTGGATACTCACGGAAATCGTCTAAAGGAAACTACTCGCTAACTCGCTAATAAGACAAACTTCTTCCTCTGGCTCTGTTAGGCTATGCTACTCGCCTAAATCGGTATCAATAACTTCTATTGTACTTCAACCTCTCATTGGAATGATAAGTTGGCTACAACGAACTAATAAGTTTCTCTTCTTGTCACCTTCTTTAAGCCTTTCCTTCCGCTTCCATCGAGAAATATATATAGATAAGCTTGGAGAAGCGATTAAGATGTTTCCACTCTTAGGTTGTTCAATACGCAAAGACCGTGTCAATCACTACACCAGTTGTCCGTGTCAAAACCGGTGGATCTCGGGTAGGGGGTCCCGAACTGTGCGTCTAGGCGGATGGTAACAGGAGACAAGGGACATGATGTTTTTACCCAGGTTTGGGCCCTCTTGATGGAGGTAAAACCCTACTCCTGCTTGATTAATATTGATGATATGGGTAGTACAAGAGTAGATCTACCACGAGATCAGAGAGGCTAAACCCTAGAAGCTAGCCTATGGTATGATTGTTGTTGTCCTGCAGACTAAATCGGAGGGGGCTAGGGTTACACAGAGTCGGTTACAATGGGAGGAGATCTACATATCCGCATTGCCAAGCTTGCCTTCCACGCCAAGGAAAGTCCCATCCGGACACAGGATGAAGTCTTCAATCATGTATCTTCATAGTCCAACAGTCTGGCCAAAGGTCATAGTCCGGCTGTCCAGACACCCCCTAATCCAGGACTCCCTTAGTAGCCCCTGAACCAGGCTTCAATGATGATGAGTCCGGCGCGCAGATTGTCTTCGGCATTGCAAGGCGGGTTCTTCTCCAAATTCCGAATACCTGTTAAATAATGTCCGACTTCTTGTGAATGCTGCACTCCTTGGCTTCCACGCCCAATAATGGCCACCTTCCACGTGTCAAGCGAATGTGAAGAGCCAGGGTGTTTTTACATT
Source organism: Triticum urartu (assembly GCF_003073215.2). Classification (NCBI taxonomy): domain Eukaryota; kingdom Viridiplantae; phylum Streptophyta; class Magnoliopsida; order Poales; family Poaceae; genus Triticum; species Triticum urartu. The sequence goes on from NC_053025.1 coordinate 592,895,635, forward strand.
TACCCCCTAGCTATGTAAATGAGCTGCCTATTGAAGAGACGAGGATTCAGATCCAAATCACACCATCCTCCCTTAGCGAGCGTTCATCCGAGCGCACCCGAAAGAGATCCATTCCATCATGGCCGGTCGACGCAACTCCTCCTCTTGCTCCCCCAGTCCCAAGCCCGGAGTTTGGGAGAGATGTTCCGTCCCGCACAGCCAACTAGTGAAGCTTCAGACCCAGGGATTTCTCTCCCCAGCATACATGGTCCCGGTTCGAGCCGGGCTCGCCACCTACAATGGCAGAGAGCAAGCGGAGAGCCTTCCCAATCCCTCCAAGGGAGAGCGGGTATTTGATAAGAGGACTCGGATTTCCAATTCATCCATTTCTCCGGGGGCTCCTAGAGTTCTACAGCCTCCAGTTGCACAGCCTTACACCTGCCTCCATACTGCATATCGCGGGCTTCGTAGCCCTTTGCGAGCTGTTTTTGGGTTGCGAGGCTCATTTCACACTATGGAAGAAGCTGTTCTGCCTTGTGCCCCGCTCTCAGAGGGGGTCAATATATCAAGTGGGCGGAGCCGAAGTATGGCGCATCGCCGGGACCGGATATCTATCCGGAACCCCGAAGAAGACGTCCGAAGACTGGACTTCAGAATGGTTTTATATAGAAGACGTCCCCCTCCCGGATCCTATTCGGATCGGCCTTCCTGAGTTCGATAACGCTACTTTGAAGAAGCGCCTGAGCTGGCGTCCACGGAGCCCCCAGGAGGAAGATGACATGGACGTTCTTTACCTGATGAGCCGGATAAGGTTATTAGCTCAATCCGGATTGACCATGATCGAGGTCATGGCCATATGCATTATGCGGGGGGTGCAGCCGCTTCAATATAGAGGCCACCCCATGTGGGATTTCAACGGGGAGGATGACGCCACCCGCTGCGGCCGCAAGGGGCCGGACTCGGTCGCTTCTCTAGCAAAGATCTTGTCTGATTTGTACAAGGGAGAAGAGGAGGAATTACTCCGCGTCAATCCACAGGGCGGATTTTCTATGTACAATCCTCCGAGCTGGGTAAGTTGACACTTTCTCTTGCCCATCTGTTCCATATTCCCGGAGTTAAGTATTTTATCTTGCGATTTCAACGTAGGAGCTGCGTAAGGCTACAAGGGAGATAAACAGCCCGCCTCCACAACCAGAGGATCCGGAACGGTCCCTCGACCCGGCCTCCCAAGAGGATCCGGACATATCTGTGGAGCTAATCGATAGGGTATTTTACCAATTAAGCAGCGACAATGACTTGGTGGCCATTACGGCCGATTACCCTGGGCTACTTCCAGCCTCATAGGTAACTAAGACAGAAGTCCCAGCACTTTGAAAAGGATCCGCCCTTGCGTATTTTGTTTACCGTATACCAACGATGTTTTGCAGGGGAGGCCCTTGGGACGTCATGCCGAGCCCGTGGCGACTAGCCAACAAGGGGCTGCGAGGCCAGGCAGGCTGAAAAGAAATGCAGTCCGGACTGAGACACCGGCGCAGCGGTATGGCGCGCCGTCTTACTCCATGATATCATTCTCAGAGGCATATTAACACCTGCGCTTTCTTTAGGAAGAAGAACGCTTGCCAGACTATATCCGGAGAGGTCGCCAATCACGCCTCCACCAGTCAGGCTCCAAGGCCGGACACGGAAGCGGAAGCGAATACGAGGCACATGCCGGATGCTCCTCCAACAAAGGATGCGGACAGACTGTCCGCCACAAATTCCGAGGTGGAGAGCGCCATGAACCACAGGCGTCGCCGAGCTATTCTCTGTGACGCTTGTTTCTCCCAAGAGGCTTTTGATGCCTTCAACACGAGAGGCGCGTACCTTTGTGCTGCTCAAAATGGTCTAGCCAGAGCCACGGATCAGTATGTAAAAGACATACGGGTGAGAAAATTTGGTGATTATATATATCAGTAGCCCCTGTGACTTGAAACAATTAGAATAACTGATTTAAGGATCATTTGTTACGCAGGTTCTTACAGAAAAGAATACCCAACTGTCCCATGAGCTGGAAGAGTGCAAAGCCCGACTTCAGGCCGCACTAGCCGCAGAAGAGAAGTCCAAGAAGACTCCCTCTGGTAAGACATATTTAAAATGATAGATACCATATAGAGTGCGGCATATGTGCAAATCTGACAATGAAATTGTAGATGATGCCGGAGGAGATCCGGATGAGCAACATCTTCAACGCCAGCTAGAGGCTGGCGAGAGTGTGCTTACGAAGGGTAGGCAGGAGAAGAATAATCTCCAGGATGCCAACACCCAGCTGAGCGTGGAACTAAAGGATGTTCGTGCCCAACTGTCAGACTCCATGAAGGAGAATCAGCGGCTTCGACGCGGAATTTTCAGTAATTGCTTGAGCGAACTTTTAAGAAGAGTTCAGCGAAGAAGTTGACTAACAGAGTTACATCTGCAAGTATGCTAACAGGTCGTCCCGCGGAGGAAATGCCCGGGTCTGCGGGTGATCTTCTGCCCGAGCTCATACAGCTGCACAAACGAGTTCGGCAGGCAATGCAAGGCATTGCCCAGGCCTGGTGGCCATCCATCTCCATGCCCGAAGGCCTTGGAGAGCTTGCAGAGAAGCTGAAGGGAGCGCGGCGGTGCTTCCGATTATGGAAGGTATCGGCCTGCCGTCAGGGTGCCAGGGAGGCCTGGGCCATGGTGAAGACGCGGTATACCAAGGCTGACCCAGACCACATGGCCAAGGTCGGACCTGTAGGACCCGATGGGAAAGAGATCCCTATTAGCATAGTGTATGGGCAAGTAGAATTGGCCACAAAGTATTCCCAATTGGATTGTAGACTAGACAGCCTGTTGGATGGTATAGAAGAGGAATTTAGCCAGTCCAATTGACTATGTAATTAAAGTGACATGTATAATGCCTTCTTGCCGGATTGTAGATCGTTTGTCATGGCGGACCTTTTCGCTTCAACCTCGGGACCCGATAGTCCGGAGTGTATCCGAATACCCTCTCGGTTATGTAAGAACCGGGGCATGCATGGAAACCAGGCGTAGGGGTCATTATTGCTTGAACAGACAAGTGCCCAACTAGTTATGTTATATTACATGGTTAGTAAGAAACATCTTCCAGGGAGAATAGTTCCGTTAGGGGTTCCTTTCCCTGGGACGCATGCCCCAAAGTGCATGTCCGGACTGCGAAAAGAGACGCAGAAAAACATCTGGGGGCGCATATGTCAATAAGTAAGAAATCATCTTTAGTTCACCGACCGAATATTCCCTTAAGAACGCTAGCTTTTGGCTTCACCCAGTGTGAGGTACACATCCGGCTGACCCGGCAGTAACAATCGCAGAGGTGCTCCCCTTATGCCCTAGCCGAATTAACGGGAACGTAGGGCATAAATACAAGAGCGAGGCAACCCAGCTTGGCCAAAACTTAAGTCATATTGATGCATATAATGGTGAATAAAAGGTACATGTGGAAGGATGACACATGTGCTGGGCATGAATCCCATATAAATAAATAAGCTTCTGTGGAAGAAGCCCCCAGGTATCATGAGCGCGGATAGCGCGTCAATTGCTTGCAAATAAGGCACAAATTAGCCCTTAAAGGCTGTGAGAGAAAAGAAGGGGATAAGGAGAGAAATAAAAGACAGATAGTAAAAAATGGACAGAGGAAGGAGATGAACATAGAGTCCGGCGCTAGGCGTAGAATCTTCGTAGTCTGGCTGCGTTCCATGGGTTCGGCTCGAGTCAATTATCCGATGCATCCCGCAGACAGTACGCTCCACCAGTCAGAACTTGGTCAATAATGAAGGGACCCTCCCATTTGGGCTTGAGTTTGTCCTTTTTCTTCTCCGGCAGGCGTAGAACTAACTCGCCAACATTATAAGTTTTGGCCCGTATTTCTCTGCTTTGGTATCTTCGAGCCTGCTATTGATAGAATGCGGAACGGGCTTTTGCCACATCACGATCCTCCTCCAAGGCATCCAAACTGTCCTGCCGATCGAGCTCGGCTTCTCTTTATTCATACATGCGCACTCGAGGTGAGTCATGAATTATGTCACAGGGCAAAACCGCCTCTGCGCCGTATACCATAAAGAATGGTGTGTATCCGGTAGTGCGATTCGGCGTGGTCCGCAGCCCCCAGAGTACGGAGTCAAGCTCCTCTACCCAGTGCGTGTTAGATTCTATTAGGGACCGCACTAATCTGGGTTTGATGCCGCTCATGATAAGACCATTCGCTCGCTCGACTTGACCGTTAGTTTGTGGGTGATAGACTGAAGCATAGTCGAGCTTGATGCCCATGTTTTTGCACCAGAGTTTTACCTCGTCGGTCGTGAAGTTCGTGCCGTTATCAGTGATGATGCTGTGGGGGACGCCATAACGGTGTACGACCCCGGATATGAAGTCTATCACCGGTCCGGATTCGGCCGTCTTAACAGGCTTGGCTTCTATCCATTTGGTGAACTTATCCACCATGACCAGCAAGTATTTTTTCTTGTGGGTTCCTCCTTTAAGGGGTCCAATCAAGTCAAGCCCCCAGACCATGAAGGGCCAAGTAATGAGGATTGTGTGGAGGGCAGTGGGTGGCATATGGCTTTGATTTGCAAAAGGCTGGCAACCCACGCAGCGTTGGACCAGGTCCAGTGCGTCTGCCCGGGCCGTAGGCCAGTAAAAACCTGTACGAAAAGCCTTGCTTATAAGGGCCCGGGCTGCGGCATGGTGGCCGCCAAGTCCGGCATGAATTTCTTCCAGGAGCTTCCGCCCTTCCTCATCGGAGGTGCACCTTTGAAGGACTCCGGTGGTGCTTTTCTTATAAAGTTCTCCCTCATGGACCCTGTAGGCTTTAGATCGCCGCACTATGCAGCGTGCCTCGTTTTGGTCCTCAGGGAGTTCCTGCCTAGTTAAGTAGGCCAGGAATGGTTCTGTCCATGGGGCAATGACGGCCATTATAACGTGGGCTGAGGATGTTATTTCGGTGCCAGAGCCTCCGATTATGTCAGAGTGTTCGGTATCGGGCATTGCGGTTGGGTCCGGTTTGTTATTACCATTGTCCCCTTCCCATACCACGGATGGCTTAAAAAGCCTTTCCAAAAAGATGTTGGGCGGGACCGCATCGTGTTTTGCACCGATGCGTGCGAGGACGTCTGCCGCCTGATTGTTTTCGCGGGCTATATGGTGAAATTCGAGCCCGTCAAACCGAGCTGACATTTTTAGGACGGCGTTGCGATAAGCCGCCATTTTCGGATCCTTGGCATAAAAGTCTCCATTTATTTGGGATATTGCGAGGTTCGAATCCCCCCGCACCTCTAGGCGTTGAATGCCCATGGATACTGCCATCCGGAGACCATGTAGAAGGGCCTCATATTCAGCTGCGTTGTTGGAGTCTGTATACATTATCTGGAGTACGTATTGAACTGTATCTCCAGTTGGGGACGTCAAAACGACGCCAGCCCCTAGACCAGCCAACATTTTTGAGCCGTCGAAGTGCATGATCCAGTTGGAATATGCGCCGTACTCTTTAGGGAGTTCGACTTCAGTCCATTCGGCGGCAAAGTCGGCCAATACTTGCGACTTAATGGCTCGCCATGGCTTGTAAGCTATGTCGAACGGGAGGAGCTCAATGGCCCATTTGGCAATCCGGCCCGTGGCGTCACGGTTGTTTATAATATCATTAAGTGGCACTTCCGAGGCTACTGTTATTGAACACTCTTGAAAGTAGTGTCGCAGCTTCCGGGATGCCATGAATACCGCGTATGCTATCTTTTGATAATGCGGGTACCGTGACTTGCATGGAGTAAGGACAGTGGATACATAGTAGACCGGCTTTTGAAGGGGGAATTTATGTCCATCTGTTTCTCGTTCGATGACGAGCGCTGCGCTCACAACTTGATGAGTTGCCGCAATGTATAATAGCATTGGTTCACAAATGTTTGGCGCGGCCAGGACTGGGTTCGTTGCCAATATGGCTTTTATTTCTTCCAGTCCGGCTGTGGCGGCATCCGTCCACTCAAAGTGTTCGGTGCACCAAAGGAGGCGATAAAGGGGTAACGCCTTTTCTCCCAGGCAGGAGATAAAGCGGCTTAGAGCCGCCACGCATCCAATTAATTTTTGTATTTGTTTGAGGTCCGTTGGGATATCCAATTGTGACAAAGCTCGGATCTTGGTCGGATTTGCTTCAATTCCTCTACCGGATACAATGAAGCCCAAGAGCTTTCCGGCTGGTACGCCGAAAACGCATTTTTCCGGGTTGAGCTTGATGTCATATGTTCGGAGGTTATCGAATGTGAGCCTCAAGTTGTCTACTAGAGACTCGACATGTTTGGTTTTGACGACCACGTCATCTACGTATGCCTCCACTGTTTTGCCGATCTGGTTTGCCAGACATGTCTGAATCATGCGCTGATATGTTGCGTCGATGTTTTTGAGCCCAAAGGGCATTGTGTTGAAGCAAAAGGGGCCGTATGGTGTGATGAATGCCGTTGCGGCTTGGTCGGGCTCCGCCATATTAATTTGGTGGTAGCCGGAGTATGCGTCGAGGAAACACAATGAATCGTGTCCTGCGGTAGCGTCGATAATTTGATCGATGCGGGGGAGGGGGAAGGGATCCTTTGGGCAAGCCTTGTTGAGGTCCTTAAAATCGATGCACAGGCACCAGGATTTGTCCTTCTTTGATACCATCACTAGGTTCGCTAGCCAGTCTGGATGTTTTATTTCTCTAATGAATCTGGCCTCCAATAACTTGGCTAGTTCCTCTCCCATGGCTTGTCTCTTAGGTTCGGAGAAACGCCGAAGAGCCTGCTTGACTGGCTTGAATCCCTTTAGAATATTGAGGCTGTGCTCGGCCAGCCTGCGTGGGATTCCTGGCATGTCTGAAGGGTGCCAGGCAAAAATGTCCCAGTTCTCGCGTAGGAACTCTCGTAGTGCGGCGTCTACATCAGGGTTTAATTGTGCCCCAATGGAAGATGTTTTTGTAGGGTCCGTTGGATGGACTTGGAATTTGACTATTTCGTCCGCCGGTTTAAAGGAGGTGGACTTGGATCTTTTATCGAGTATCACATCGTCGCTGTTCACCGTGGAGCGCAGCGTAGTCAGTTCCTCGGCAGCTAGGGCTTCGGATAGTGCCTCAAGGGCCAGTGCGGCTGACTTATTTTCGGCGCGGAGTGCTATGTCCGGATCACTAGCAAGAGTGATGATTCCGTTGGGCCCGAGCATTTTGAGCTTCATGTACCCGTAATGGGGTATGGCTTGGAAGATTGTGAACGCCTCCCGCCCTAACAGGGCGTGGTATCCGCTACTGAACGGGGCCACTTGGAACGTAACCTGTTCGGACCTGTAATTATCCGGCGTGCCGAACACTACATCTAGTGTGATTTTTCCTGTACAGCGCGCTTCCCGACTGGGGACTATTCCTCTAAAGGTTGTGCTGCTTCGCTCAATGCGGTTCCAGTCTATTTCCATTTTTTGAAGAGTTTCCACATAAATGAGGTTTAATCCGCTGCCGCCGTCCATGAGTACTTTGGTGAGTCGAAAGCCGTCCACTATTGGACTGAGGACCAATGCGGCTGGTGGTCGGGCTGTTCGGAATTTAGGTTCATCACTGGCATTAAAAGTAATAGCCGTGTCACTCCATGGGTTTATTGTTGCCACGTGATAGATTTCGGCAAGGCTACGGAGTGTTCGCTTTCGCATATTATTTGATGCGAAGGTCTCGAAGACTGTTAATACCATACTGGTATCCCTGGGATGGTGCTCTGTGGCTTCTGGAATTAGAAGATCTTCGCCACTTTTGGCTACCTGCCGGAGTATCCAACATGCTCTAAGGCTATGAGTTGGTATGGCGCCCTCTGTACTGTGAATTTTACAGGGTCCATTGAGCCATCCCTCCAGTACGGTTCCATGTCCTGTAGAGGGTTTCTGCTTTTTGGTATTTAACCCGGGTGTCTGGTGATAAAGCACCCTTTTATTTCGGACTGGGTTCGTATTTAGGGCCGGATTGTCCCAAAATTTTATTTTGGTTTTCCAGGCACTTTCCATCGCACAGTACTTTCGTACTATGGACGCCAAGTCGGCAAAGCGTGTAATTTCACGGTGACTTATGGCGTTGAGGATTCCCTTGTCCGTGCAATTATTGCAGAAGAATAAGATTGCGTCTTTCTCGCGGCAGTCCTTGATCCTGCTCATTACCAGGAGGAATCTGGCCCAATAATGGTGTACTGTTTCTCGGGGCACTTGCCTAATTTGGGAAAGATCGCTTATGGTTGGGTGGGTGGGTGGAATTGAATCCGAAACCTCACCCAGTCTGAGACCCAGGGGCCAAGGAGTTTCCAATCTCAGAAATTCGGGTTCTTGGATGTTGTCCAATGAATCTGGCCCGCTGCCTGACTCTAGGTTCAGGGCTTGAGTGACGTCCTCCCGTGCATGGGTATCCGGCTTGGAGGGCTCAGGAATCCGGACATAGCTAGTCCTCAAGATAGATGAAGGGTCGCCGCATCGTTCCTTCACCACCGCAACGTGAAGGGTGACCTGGGGAGAGTTAATCTCTCTCAGATCGGGTTTAGGCCCAATCTGATCGTAGTCTGTAGCGACTCCCAGGGCGGTGATATGATCCAAGAGCTCGTTTAGGGAAGAGAGCTCCATTGGATCTAACTGCTCGGCGAATTCTGAGTTGACGTGAAGATTGCTTTTGATGACCCGAGAAGTCATCGTCGGCGCAGCGGCCGAACAGGCGGTCATGAGAAAACCACCTAGCCAGAGAGTCTGGCCGGCAGCCAAAGCTCCCTCAGCAACAGTGCCGTCTTTAAAGACGGGACGAGGCATCCTTCCTGATGGCAACGACACAGTGGAACTCTCAATTAAAGCACCAATGTCGGTGTCAAAACCGGCGGATCTCGTGTAGGGGGTCCCGAACTATGCGTCTAGGCGGATGGTAACAGGAGACAAGGGACACGATGTTTTTACCCAGGTTCGGGCCCTCTCGATGGAGGTAAAACCCTACTCCTGTTTGATTAATATTGATGATATGGGTAGTACAAGAGTAGATCTACCACGAGATCAGAGAGGCTAAACCCTAGAAGCTAGTCTATGGTATGATTGTTGTTGTCCTACGGACAAACCCTCCGGTTTATATAGACACCGGAGGGGGCTAGGGTTACACAGAGTCGGTTACAATGGGAGGAGATCTACATATCCGTATTGCCAAGCTTGCCTTCCATGCCAAGGAAAGTCCCATCCGGACACGGGACGAAGTCTTCAATCTTGTATCTTCATAGTCCAACAGTCCGACCAAAGGTCATAGTCCGGCTGTCCGGACACCCCCTAATCCAGGACTCCCTCACCAGTGATACGAAAAGCAAGCATTCTTCTCCAGCTGACGTACCGACGCCTCACTACTACTTAATTAGTGAAAGATATGTTGGGATGTTTTCAATTCTCCATCAAGAGGCGGGCAACTATCTCTTTTAACACTAGACTTGGGATCACCTCCCTACTGGTTTTCTTCTCGGTCTCCCCAACTAGGGGAAACCTCGAAGCAAACAATAGAGCAACACATATCTTTTTTCTTTAAGCACCGAACATCCGGATCCCCTTCCGACTTGCTTTTCTGGGCACTGGTCTTTCTAACAACTGGAACTCGTCTACCTTTTCCTGATTCGCATCTTCTTCGGCTTTTGCTACAGTCTGTTCTTTCCTTCAGTCAGTCCTTCCTTCAAGATTTTTGCATGTGGATCTCTCTCTTCAAAACATATATATATATCTTTCGGCGCCAGTCTTTCCCGCCTTACCTTAACCCCGCTTTCACGTGGCGAATCGGTATGAGGTTTTAGTGATCACTTTACGGTATTCTTTAAGCTTTCTTTGTCACCGGACAGAGTGAGAACTGCTCAGCTTGCTTTCTTTCCCTAGTACACACTTAGTAGATAGTAGGCACAGGCCCGCTAAGAGCTCATCGAACTTGACTTGTAGAGTGAGACCTATGCTCAATATGGTTCATTTCAGTGCTCTTTCTCTTGGTATCGTTCATCACATGCCTGTGATCGATCTCTCTCAAGCTAGGTATGGTATCGGTATCGGTGAAGTCCGTCATTGAATTGAAGTGGTAGAGTGGTAAGTGGGCGTACGGTCTATGTATTTCCTATCAGTGGCATTAGTTCCTTTTCATTCTCTAGAAAGATGGGCAGAACAAGCTTCTCTTTATATTCTATTCTAGAAAGGATTAATTATATTCTCATCTCCTATTTGTTTGAGCCATTCATTATAGTGGTGGTGCCGGGAAGGCAGCTTAGCACTCTAGTCCTTTTGAGTAAGGAATTCTAGCATGGGAAGGCAATCTCTTCGATTGATTCCCCTCCAGGAAATACTTGACTTAATTAGCTGGCCCACGGAGTGAAATATCGAACTTAACCTATAAATAACTAGTATCTCAAAAACCAAATAAAAGGCTTTCTTTTAAGCTTGTTAATGGAATTCCACAGGAGTCCAGCGCTAGCAAAGAAGAATTGGATTGCTTCACCCGTTCGATGAGCAGAACACGGCCACCGTCGGATAGTCACTGAAGGCTGTGGCCGCGAGCACCTGTACGCTTGATGGGCGCCTGTGAATGGCTCCCACATGAGGATTTCGTTGGTGCTCGGGCCCTTGGAGAGGAAGAGGGCGCGACCGTGGTGGCAGTCGAGGGCCCGCCAGGAGCGGCTGTCCGGGGCGGCGAGGGAGAAGGAGGAGGCGGTGGTGGGGATGAAGCGGGGAATCTCCTCATCGTGCCAGTTGTGGAGGACGCCGAGCATGGGGGGGTGTGCGGTGGTGCTCGTGGAGGTGGCGGCGGAAGGCGGGGTGGGAGACGATGCCGCCCTAGGTCTTGCAGACCAGGGAGGCACGGAGGAGGAAGGCTTGTTCGTCAGGCGAGAGGCGTAGGAGGATCTCTTCGATGAGCTCGCCCGGGAGCGCCGGCGGCGAGATGTGGCTGCGCGGCGGCGCTGCCATGGTGGTCGAGGGTTTGGGTCTGGGTGTGGGTGCGGCAGAGTGTGTAGCGGCTGTCGTTTGGGCTCAACCAGGTTGATGCAAAAAATATTTCCATTTTTCTTTTGATGAAAAAAGTGCTTGCTGGAAAATACACTCATGAAGATTCATTTAGAAAATTTAGAAATGATGCTCTCAAAAACTTGTACTAGTAAGAATGGGGCATCAACCCGCGTTGGCTGGGCGGATGGGTTAGTTGCCACTTGGCAGCCCGTCTGCGTTCAAGCCTTAGCTCTAGCGTAAGAAAAAGCCAACGAGGGTTGGTCTCATTTTTCTAAAAAAGAAAAAGAAAAAAAAATCTTGTACGAGTATCATGAAGATTCGACTTTGCCTAAATATTATGTACTCTCCAATAGAGAATGGATAACACTGTGACAAGAGTGCGGACCTGGGTTTTTTTTTCATATATGTCTTTTTTCGGGAGAAACTTCTGATCTATTCATAATCAACCAGCATATAAAAAGACAAAATTAGCAAAAAGAGTTATAACCAGGTCCGTGGACCAGCTAACGATGACTACAAGCATGAGAGCGAGTCGAAGGCACATCGTCGTCATTGCCCCTCCATCACCGGACCCGGACAAACCACGTTGTAGTAGACAATCATAAAGTGGTCGTGCTAAAGCCCACATGACCAGCGCATAAGCAGCAACCATCACTAATGAAAAGAATCATAGTCGGAAGGATCAAACCTATAACCACCCGAACGAAGACTGGATACAAATAGATCTGCCGGAGACCAGCACTGCCCGAATCTCACGAGATCCGATGAAGACACACTTCCACATGCCCTCCGACGATGCTAGACGAACCATCGGGAGAGGGATCGAACGTAGGAGACATTATTCCTACCAAGAGACATTATTGTCGGCACACATCCCTAATCAAGACGTTGAACCTAACAAAAATGAGAGCGGGTCTCTCCCACCAGTGGGGGGCCGAGGTCCACCACACCTCCACGGCCCAAAGGCCATCGGAGAAGCTGAGTTAGCCTTCGTTAATATTATGGACATCTGCAAGATGCCATAAGGTTATGCAAATGTCATGCTGCATCGAACACCTCACCATCATTGCCAATGAAATGACGTGCCCGATCACCACCTTCTCGGTGCGGTACCTTGGCCTTCCACTTTCCATCCAAAAGGTGCCCACGTCCATGCTGATGCCGCTGGTTCACAAGCTTGAGAATAAGCTCTCCACCTGGTCGAGCTCGATGCTCTCTCGGGGCAATAGGCTTGCCCTTGCACGACAAGTCCTCAGTTTCATCCCAATCCACTATCTCATCGCCATCGCCTTCAACAAGACGATCCTCAACCAGGTGACAGGGAAGCCACTTCTCCAGTCTTCAGCATTCAGAAGGTAATACATAAGTTATCATATTAAACTGAAAGAAATGGATTGAGTGTATTTCGGTGGCAAATTTTAGGACACCCCAATGTGGTTGTTTTACTTTTTCTCAACCAGAGTGTATTTCGCGTGGTATTTAATGCACAAATATACCTGAGGGAGTCCTGGATTAGGGGGTGTCGGGGTAGCCGGACTATAACCTTTGACCGGACTCCTGGACTATGAAGATGCAAGACTAAAGACTTCGTCCCGTGTCCGGATGGGACTTTCCTTGGCGTGGAAGGCAAGCTTGGCGATACGGATATGTAGATCTCCTTCCATTGTAACCGACTCTGTGTAACCCTAGCCCACTCCGGTGTCTACATAAACCGGAGGGTTTTAGTCCGTAGGACGAACAACAATAATACCATAGGCCAGCTTCTAGGGTTTAGCCTCTCTGATCTCGTGGTAGATCTACTCTTGTACTACCCATATCATCAATATTAATCAAGTAGGAGTAGAGTTTTACCTCCATCGAGAGGGCCCGAACCTGGGTAAAAACATCGTGTCCCTTGTCTCCTGTTACCATCCGCCTAGACGCACAGTTTGGGACCCCCTACCCGAGATCCGCTGGTTTTGACACCGGCATTGGTGCTGTCATTGAGAGTTCCTCTGTGTCGTCATCTTTAGGCCCGATGGCTCCTCCGGTCATCAACAACGATGCGGTCCAGGGTGAGACTTTTCTCCCTGGACAGATCTTCATATTCGGCGGCTTTGCACTATGGGCCAATTAGCTTGGCCATCTGGAGCAGATCGAAAGCTACGCCCCTGGCCATCAGGTCAGATTTGGAAGTTTGAACTACACGGCCGACATCTGCGGAGACTTGATCTTCGAAGGATTTGAGCCACAGCCGAGTGTGCCGCACTGTCACGATGGGCATGATCTAGCTCTGCCGCCAATGTCCTGGAGGCCGCACCCGTGTTTGCTCCGACCCTTACCTCGGAGCCGACTGCGCCAATCGAGGACGAGTGGCTAGACACCGCCTCGGGGGCTGCATTCTCTACGGCGATCGAGCCGAACACCAGCCTCGTCCCCTACGAAGCCCATGACTCCAAGGTGCCGGACTGCTCTCCGGACTCCGAACCCTCCGCGCCCCTGCCAATAGAACCCGATTGGGCGCCGATCATGGAGTTCACCGCCGCGGACATCTTTCAGCACTCGCCCTTCGGCGACATTCTGAATTCACTAAAATCTCTCTCTTTATCAGGAGAGTCCTGGCCGGACTATGGTCAGCAAGGTTGGGATGCGGATGAGGAAATTCGACGCCCACCCACCTCGTAGCCACTGTCGATGATTTAACCAACATGCTCGACTTCGACTCCGAAGACATCGACGGTATGGACGCCGATGAAGGAGATGACCAAGAACCAGCACCTATAGGGCACTGGAAAGCCACCTCGTCGTATGACATATACATGGTGGACACCCCAAAAGAAGGCAATGGCGATGGAACAGCGGAGGATGGCCCCTCCAAGAAGTAGCCTAAACCCCGACGTCAGCGGCGCCGCTCTAAATCCCGCCAAAGCAAAAACGGTGATTCCAGCACGGGAGATAATAACACCCTGGACAGTGCTGAAGACAACCCCCTCCAGCAAGATTCAGCACAGGAGGATGGAGAAGCCAGCCCTCATGAGAGAGCGGCAGACAGAGAGGTAGAGGATGATAATTACATGCCTCCCTCCGAAGATGAGGCAAGCCTCGATGACGATGAATTTATCGTGCCTGAGGATCCCGTCGAACAAGAGCGTTTCAAGCACAGGCTTATGGCCACGGCGAGCAGCCTCAAGGAAAAACAGCAACAGCTTAGAGCTGACCAAGAGTTGCTAGTCGACAGATGGACTGAAGTCCTTGCGGCCGAGGAGCACGAACTCGAACGCCCCTCCAAGAGCTACCCAAAGCGCAGGCTGCTAGCCCGGTTAGAGGAGGAAGCACCTAAACCTACATCACCAGCGCATGACGCGGCCGATCGGCCACCTCTTGGCCGCGACAGAGAGGCCTCTCGGCCCTCCACTCAAGCCGCACCCCGGCATCGCTCAAAAAATACCAAGGCATGGGGAAATGCACCAGACCTACGAGATATATTGGAGGACAAGGAAAGGCAAACAAGATCGATCTATGGATCGCGTGGGCGCCCCACGACACGAGACGATAACCGTCACGCCGGATACAGCAAATCCGGCCGGGCCGAACACGGCAGACAAAGCTCATTTGAGCTACGTTGTGACATAGCCCAATACAGAGGCGCCGCACACCCACTATGCTTCATAGATGAAGTAACGGATAATCAAATCCCCGAGGGTTTCAAACCCGTAAACATCGAATCATACGATGGCACAACAGATCCTGCGGTGTGGATCGAGGATTATCTCCTTCATATCCACATGGCCCGTGGCGATGATCTACACGCCATCAAATACCTCCCACTCAAGCTTAAAGGACCAGCTCGGCATTGGCTTAACAGCTTGCCAGCAGAGTCAATTAGTTGTTGGGAGGACCTGGAAGCCGCATTCCTCGACAATTTCCAGGGCACCTATGTGTGACCACCAGACGCCGATGACATAAGCCACATAATTCAGCAGCCAGAGGAATCGGCCAGACAATTCTGGACACGGTTCCTAACCAAGAAAAATCAAATCATCGACGGTCCGGACGCAGAGGCCCTAGCAGCCTTCAAATATAACATCCGTGACGAGTGGCTTGCCCGGCACCTAGGACAGGAAAAGCCGAAATCCATGGCAGCCCTCACGACACTCATGACCCACTTTTGCGCGGGAGAAGACAGCTGGCTAGCTCGTAGTAATAACATGACTAAGAGCCCTGGTAATTCGGATACCAAGGACAGCAATGGCAGGTCGCGTCGCAACAAGCATAAGCGCCGCATTAACAGCGACAATGCTGAGGATACGACAGTTAATGCCGGATTCAGAGGCTCTAAACCCGGTCAGTGAAAAAAGCCATTCAAGAAAAATACTTCGGGCCCGTCCAGTTTGGACCGAATACTCGATCGCTCATGCCAGATACACGGCACCCCCGAAAAACCAGCCAATCACACCAACAGGGATTGTTGGGTGTTCAAGCAGGCAGGCAAGTTAAATGCCGAAAATAGAGACAAGGGGCTGCATAGCGATGACGAGGAGGATCCCCGGCCGCCGAACAATAGTGGACAGAAGGGCTTCCCCCCACAAGTGCGGACAGTCAACATGATATACGCAACCCTGAAAGTGCAACTATCCTTAGGTGGTTTTGGTAATTCATAACAACATATAGCTCATTGAGCTAATGCTATTCCAAGATAATTATTTCAGGAAAGCTCAATGATTGGCATGGCATGGATGTGAAAGTGGAACCCTCAAAATGCTAAGGACAAAGGATTGGCTCAAGCTCAAAAGCTCAAGACTCTTCATTTTATATTTTAGTGATCCAAGATCACATTGAGTCTTTAGGAAAAGCCAATACTATCAAGGAGGGATGAGGTGTTGCTTAATGAGCCTCTTGCTTCATGTGCTTAGTGATATGCTCCGAAACCCTCAACTACTTTCCCATATCCACATATGACCTAAACCCTAAAGCCAAACTCGGTCCTACCGATTCTTTCTATCCGGCGCCACCGAGTTTCACTTGTCATAAGCCACTGCCAAACCCTAGCAATTCGGTTCTACCGATAGGGATCTCGGTCTCACCGAGATGGGATTGCAAACTCTCTGTTTCCCTTTCGTAACTTTTCGGTCTCACCGAAAGAGCGGATCGGTCCCACCGAGATTGCAATGTAAATTCAGTGTTTCCTTTTTGTAACTTTTCGGTCTCACCGAAAGAGCAAATCGGTCCCACCGAGTTTGCCTGACCAACTCTCTGGTTAGCTAATTACCAAATTCGGTCTCATCGAGTTTGTGTAATCGGTCTCACCGAGATTATGTTATGCCCAAACCCTAACCATATCGGTCCTACCGAGTTGCATGTCAGTCCCACCGAAAATCTCTAATGGTCACTAGGTTTACCTTTTCGGTCCGACCGAGTTTGTTGATTCGGTCCCACCGAGATTGGAAAACTGTGTGTAACGGTTGGATTTTGTGTGGAGGCTATATATACCCCTCCACCTCCTCTTCATTCGTGGAGAGAGCCATCAGGACACATACACAATTCCAACTCATATGTTCTGAGAGAGAACCAACTACTCATGTGTTGAGATCAAGACATTCCATTCCTACCATATGAATCTTGATCTCTAGCCTTCCCAAGTTGCTTTCCACTCAAATCTTCTTTCCACAAAATCCAAATCCTATGAGAGAGAGTTGAGTGTTGGGGAGACTATCATTTGAAGCACAAGAGCAAGGAGTTCATTACCTACACACCATTTGTTACTTCTTGGAGAGTGGTGTCTCCTAGATTGGCTAGGTGTCACTTGGGAGCCTCCGACAAGATTGTGGAGTTGAACCAAGGAGTTTGTAAGGGCAAGGAGATCGCCTACTTCGTGAAGATCTACCGCTAGTGAGGCAAGTCCTTCGTGGGCGATGGCCATGGTGGGATAGACAAGGTTGCTACTTCGTGGACCCTTTGTGGGTGGTTGCTTCTTCATGGACCATTTGTGGGTGGAGCCCTCCGTGGACTCGCACAACCGTTACCCTTTGTGGGTGGAGCCCTCCGTGGACTCGCGCAACCGTTACCCTTCGTGGGTTGAAGTCTCCATCAACGTGGATGTAGGATAGCACCACCTATCCGAACCATGGGAAAAACATCCGTGTCTCCAATTGCGTTTGAATTCTCCAAACCCTTCCCTTTACATTCTTGCAAGTTGCATGCTTTACTTTCCGCTGCCAATATACTCTTTGCATGCTTGCTTGAATTGTGTGATGATTACTTGACTTTTCCTACAATAGCTAAAATCTGCCAAGAACTAAAATTGGGAAAAGGTTAAGTTTTTATTTGGTCAAGTAGTCTAATCACCCCCCCTCTAGACATACTTTCGATTCTACAAGTGGTATCAGAGCTTTGGTCTCCATTTGCTTTGATCTCCATAGCTTTTGATGGTCATAGCCTTGGTTTCACAACCTAGGAGAGTATGGCGTCTAGCGAGAGAAATTATCACCGTAGAGGTCCTTACTTTGATGGTACTAATTTTGCTAGTTGGAAGCATAAAATGAAAATGCATATTCTTGGACATAACCCCGCCGTTTGGGCTATTGTGTGTGTTGGGTTGCAAGGTGACTTGTTTGATGGGAAAGAACCAAACCGTGAAGCTACCGCGGATGAGTTGAAGATGTTGCAATACAATGCTCAAGCTTGTGATATTCTCTTCAACGGATTGTGCCCCGAAGAATTCAACAAAATCAGCCGTCTTGAGAATGCAAAGGAAATTTGGGACACTTTGATTGATATGCACGAAGGTACCGACTCCGTCAAGGAATCCAAGTTGGATGTGCTTCAAAGTCAACTTGACAAGTTCAAAATGAAGGATGGTGAAGGTGTCGCTGAAATGTACTCTAGGCTTGCTCTCATAACAAATGAGATTGCTGGCTTAGGAAGTGAAGAGATGACCGATAGATTCATCATCAAGAAGATTCTAAGAGCCTTGGATGGAAAATATGATACCGTGTGCACATTGATCCAAATGATGCCCAATTACAAAGATCTCAAGCCAACGGAGGTGATTGGAAGAATTGTTGCTCATGAGATGTCTCTTAAGGATAAAGAGGAACTTCACAACAAATCAAGTGGTGCCTACAAAGCCTCATGTGAAGTCCCTACATCATCAAGTGAGAAACAAAACTTCAATGAAGAATTGAGCTTAATGGTGAAGAACTTCAACAAGTTCTACAAGAGTAGAAGCAAAGATAGAAGCTTCAAGTCAAGGTCCTACAATGACAAAAGATCTTCTAGTCGAGAGCGAAACTGCTACAGTTGTGGAAGACCCGGACACTATTCCAATGAGTGTACGGCTCCCTACAAGAGAAGAGAAGATTCTCCAAAAAGAAGAAGCAAAGAATCGCCACCAAGAGAGAGAAGGAGTAGAGATGATCATTATGAACGAAGATACTCATGAAGTAAGGATTCGGAAAGGAAGGAAAAATCATCAAGGAGCTACATGAAACGAAGACATCAAGCTCATGTTGGTGAATGGGTATCCGGCTCCGACTCCGACAGCCACTCCAAGAAAAGTTATCACTCCGACTCCGAAGATACTCAAGATGAAGGTGTTGCCGGTCTAGCACTTGTGTCAACCAACTCCTACGACATATTTGACTCACCAAATGAAGGAATTGGAAGATGCTTCATGGCCAAAGGTCCTAAGGTAACACACCCCGAGTATGTTGATTTCAATAGTGATGAAGATGACTTGTTAGGTGATGATTTGCTTGTTGACAACTCTAGTGATGAATACTATGATGAAACGTCAATTAATCATGCTAATCAAGATAAAACGAATGACAATGATAAGGAGAAGATTGAGGCTCTAACTAAAGAACTAAACACTCTTAAGTTAGCTCATGAAACTATCTTCGAAGATCATCGAGAACTTTTAAGAGCTCATGAGAAATTACACTTTGAAAAGCTAAATCTTGAGCAAGAGCATGAGTTCTTAAAGGCAATCAATGATGATCTCCGCAAGAAAAGTTCTCCTTACATTGCCAAGCATTTACTCTTATCCACTTACGTTCCTCAAGTCAAGTCTAGTAACAAGAACAAGAAAGATTCTTCCTCTAGCAGTAACAATGATCATGCTAAATCCAATATTGTTGCTTCTAGTAGTTCTCTTGATTCCACTAATGATTCTCTTAGCCAAGTTACACTTGAGCAAGAAAATAGCTTATTGAAGGGAATTATAGAGAAAGGAGTGTACAAAAGCCTTGCCGGGAGTAAGCAATTCGAGGAAATTGTGCGCAAGCAAGGAATGCACCGGAAGAATCAAGGTGTTGGTTTTGAACGAAAGTTCAATGCCAATGGAGTTGAGTGGGAAGAAGATCAATACCCCAAGACAAAGTTTGTTCCTCAACAAGAGAAGTATGATACTTCTTTCAAGGGGACACAAGCTCAAGATGATCTTCCACCACAAGACTACAAGCAAAAAGGCAAGGACAAGCTTCAAGAGGAAAATGATGCATTTGAAGAAGCTCCTAAGACCTTAGTCAAGTGGATTCCCAATACTACTTCAAGTTCCACTTCATCAAGTACGACTACAACTCCAAGGATTCCCATCAAGATGGTGTGGATCCAAAAGAAGAAGAACTAGAGAGTTCTTGAGGGTGACTCCGCCAACATACTTCACTCTTATCATTTTGGCAAGAACAAGTGCAATCAACTTCCACATCTTGCACTAGTTCAAGGAGTCACAAACCCTCTTGTTGGTAAGACAAGGGACAAGGTAACCTAAAAGTTTTCATGGACATCATCTTGTGTGTGCATCACTCTATGTCTATGGATATCCTTGTTTGTTCCTTGTGGGACTAACCCATGTAGGTATTGAAAGTGCAATTCACTCAAATGGATAGCTCCAAGTGATCTACATCAACATTGAGCATCCACATCTTCAACATCTACATGAAGTCATCATCGACAAAACCCGAGGTTAGTTCATCCCTCTAAGGGGGGATATCACATCTAGGGGGAGCTTTACTCTAAGACTTGAGCTAAAGCAACTCTAAAGATGTGAACACAACAATGTTTTATGTAAAAGTGGTAACCCAACTTGAGCTTAAACGATGAGTATGACCTATGATCAAGTGTTCTCACTTGACTCCTAAGTCAATATACTCATATATAGATGACCTTGTCATCGCAAATTGCTTGGTAGATGCTAGAATTGGTTGTGCATGCCTTGTCACATATTTCATTTGCCATCTTATTGTGTGAGCATGCTGGTTGCATATTTTACTCATTCGAGGACATCCACTTGTTGTTTTGATTGTTCGGTTTTATTTCCTTTTGCCAAGTGGATGGACAAGAATGCCTAAGAACCTCCTCTAGCTATCTATGCTTTTCTCGTCTCAAACTCTATTCATGCTACATCACAAAATTTGATCAAGTCAGATTCGAACCACTCTGTGTGAGGAGCGCTCGGAGTCCCCGATTCGTCATAGACTTAAACTTCCAAAACCTCTTTATGATTCTCAGTCTGACTGATACCCCACTTTCGGTCCTACCGAGATCATTAAGTTGATCTAGGTTTTCAATCTCGGTGCAACCGATTTGAACCTTTCGGTCACACCGAGTTGCAACAACTGTATACAGTTTTGCATCTCGGTGCCACCGAGTTGTTCCACTCGGTCACACCGACAGGGTCGGGCTATATATAGTCACGGGCAAAAATTTGGAAATTTCTCCGAACCCCTTCGCCTGCGCGATAGCCTGCTCTGCCAACTTGGTCTCTGGATCGTCTCCTCGCCGCCAGCCGCCTCCAGTCGCTGGTCTCCATCGCCGTCAACGGAATTCAACCCCGCCGTTGCCGCCGTAGCGAGTCTCCGCCGAACTAGGGTATGGACTCGATCATTGTGCTATTCCCCAATCTGATTCTTAGCACATTGTGATCATCATGATTCTTGCCACGATTGAAACACTCCTATCCAGTCAATGCGTTCGTAGATTAGTTTTGATTCGAAAATTTTAGGGTTAGGTTTCCGCCGAAACCATCTCGGACCCACCGAGTTGAAAAACTTGGTCCCACCGATTTGGCTTATGCCATTGCACAAGTGAGACTCGGTCTGACCGAGAATTACTTATCGG
Organism: Triticum urartu; assembly: GCF_003073215.2. Lineage (NCBI taxonomy): Eukaryota > Viridiplantae > Streptophyta > Magnoliopsida > Poales > Poaceae > Triticum > Triticum urartu. The sequence continues at coordinate 592,916,731 of NC_053025.1, forward strand.
TGTGATCGATTTTGGAACTTTGTGAAACCCTAGCAGTCTCGGTGCCACCGAACTGTGACTCGGTCTGACCGAGTTCGCTAGTTTAGGTGCCAAAACTGCTTCGGTATCACCGAGTTTAAAAATCGGTAGATCTGAGATGATTTCAGTGGGAAACTAAAACTAAGTTTTTGGATCATTTTTTTGGAAAAATCTCTGCATTTTGTGATGCTCATCTATTCTACCTCATCTATAAACTATTCACAGGGTCAGCAGTCAGCTTGTTCATCATGTCAGACCAAAGTGATAGGCAGAACATGTCAGAAGAGCAAGTGCAGATGAGTGAGGGCACTAGTCCCTCAAGTTCTTCAGATGAAGGCAGCAGGAGCACCCCTAGCAATCTGCCTAAAGTTGCCACCAGACAGAGAAAGAAGAGAACTTCAGATTCTGAGGATGAAGACTATGTGGCAGAAGAGGAAGCAACTTCCAAGAGAGTTGAGCCAGCACAGGGC